>NW_015538182.1:101296-117325 GCF_001515605.1 Sinocyclocheilus anshuiensis
GCAAATGGCTGCAATATAACAAAGAGTGAAAAATTGAAGGGGGTCTGAATACTTTCCGTACCCACTGTATATACTACTGATGGCTAAATTTGCCTTTTAAGCACAATCATTTTCTCCTAATATATGCTTTTTTTCTCTTTTAAAATATGCACTCACTTTTTTAAATTATTTAGCATTAAAAAGTTTTATAAATAAAGGAATTAATAATACTTTAAATATTTAAATTGATGTACACTTAGATGGCATAAACACTAATTTGTTAAAGTGATAGTTGACAAAAACAAAAATTGTCATAATTTACTCACCTTTATTACGTTCCCAACCTTTATGATTTTCATATACAGGTCGTTTGACTAACATCAGTCTTTTTGTTTCATTGTTATATGTTGCTTAGGGGAGTTATGTTACTCCCAGTGGTTGCAGGACATCAAGACACTGCACTACAAGCAGCAATAATGTGTCTTGTGTTGTATTATAGATGTAATAGCTGATTGTAATGTTTTATCTGGGCTGACACTAGATGATATTAACATTTCTGAAGAATTGCTTTAGAAGCAACTTAGAATAATACAAATCAATAAGTTTCCTACATCGAACAGAATGTTGAATTTTATGATTTATTAAAATATGTGTGAATGCAGGCAGCATTGACAAATGTTGGTGTTTTTATTGCTGCTTTGAAAAGAGATCTAACTTACCCTTCACTATATTCCAGAAATAATATAAAGGGAGGAAAGAACATAAACATTCTCCTTTGTCATCTTACAATATTTGGTTTTTAAATGAATCTGTTAAATGAATGATTCAATGACTTATTAATAAAGATGGTAACAAGTTTTGTTTCTGAATGAATAAGCATTTTTTTTAACAAATCAGTTGAGTGAATAAGTCATCGATTCAGTTTATAGTTGATTCACTATTCACTTATATATAGACACCTACTGGCATAACAATGTAACCTGCAGAAAGAGTCACTTAAAAATGCTGTAATAATAGAAGCAATGTTTAGTCGATGAACGTCCATTACTGGTTGCTCTTGCCATAATTAACTTTTAGGCAAATCTGACTTCTGTTCATTTAGTTATCAAACTTGTAATGTAACTTTTGTGGTACTGTAATATTTTTAAAAGCCTGTTACAGTAACTCAAAGTAAAAAAATAAAACAGGTATTTGTGAGGTAAAAGTTTAAAATGATACATGATAGAAACAGCAAAAGAAAATCTATAAGATGTTCTGAAATGAAATAAATGTCGAAGTGTGTGTATTGTCAGGCGTCCCGTCAAGTGTTTACCTCAGATCTGACAGGATGGCGGAGAGAGGTGTATTGTGGACCGAGCAGTTGCGGTTAATAGCTGTTCAATAACAACAGTTTACATTTACATTACATTTAGTCATTTAGCAGACACTTTTATCCAAAGCGACTTACAAATTAGGACAATAAAAGCAGTCAAAACTAACAAAAGAGCAACAATATATAAGTGCAAATGACAAGTCTCGGTTAGCCTAACGCAGTACACGTAGCAAGGTGTATATACTGTATATATATATATATATATATATATATATTATACACACGCACATATATATACACACACACACAAAGAAAAACAAGTAGATAGAATAGAAAAAATAGAAAGCTAGTGTTTGTTTGTTTGTTTTTTATAAAAAAAGAAGATAAATATAGATAAAGTAGAATTAAAATAGAATAGAAAGTACGCAAGCTTCTAGAGGGCACATAACTCTGAAGTAATGAATTTAGGTAAATGGGTGCAGAGCCAGTGGTGGTTTTGTAGGCAAACATTAATGCCTTGAATTTAATGCGAGCAGCTACTGGTAGTTTAAAGAACAAAACTAGATTACGATGCCTCTCCCGACGGCATTTAATAATGTTTTGCGGATTTTCACATGTCTTTGCACTCTAAAGTTTGTTTTCTCAACAGCAGCTATAACACAAAACTAGCTAATCTGCAGGCCTCCATTCTCTCTGAGACGCCACGACGTTGCTATGGTTACCACGCTGCCATTCATGGCAGTTTCGGGAGTGAGTCGTGTTCAGTACACCATGGAACGATAATTTACGGGACTCACTCCCACATTTAAATGCGGTTGTCACTCCTGAAACTTGCAGTGTGTACGTGGCCCCCTTCATGTTAATGGTGGTCCCTGATGGTACTGGCCTCTTTCAGCAGGATAATGCATCCTGCCACACTGCAAAAAATGTTCAGGAATGTTTTGAGGAACATGAAGGTGAAGAGTTCACTGTGCCTGGGCCTCCAAACTCCCCAGATCTCAATCCAATTGAGCATCTATGGGATGTGCTAGACAAATCCAATCCATAGAGACCCCACCTCACAACTTGTAGAACTTAAAGGAACTGGTGATAACGTCTTGGTGCCAGATACCACAGGATACGTTCAGAGGTCTCGTGGTGTCCATGCCTTGACACATCAGAGTGGTTTTGTCAGCACAAGGGGGACCTACATGATATTAGACAGGTTTTTTTTAATGTTGTGGTTAACAGGGCCGCTGAAGATTAACTTCTATCATGCTCATAGCGCCCTCTTCAGGCAATGCCACTCAAAATGTTAAAGGTTTACTTTTCATGCTGGTGCATGTGCAAAATTTGAAAAATGTATATTTTGCTTTTTTTATTTAATATGTCTAAAATGAAAAGGAAAAAAAAAAATAATTATGATGACTGTCAGATTTTAAGTAATAAAACAATGTAAATTAATTTTGTATGTAAATGTTCACCTGTTTCTTTTAGTATAAACCTAGGGGCCAATTGTGAAGTCAGACTATAACAGTGTTGAAACAATAATCAGGCTTTACTTGATACACCTCTAAAGCCTGACATATTAAATAGTTTTTTTTTTTTTTTTTATGGAACTGTTTATTGAACCTTTAGGCAATATATAAAAGCAAATCTTTGTTGTTGTTGTTGTTGCTGATTATCATATTTGATACACCAGTCTCATATAGTATGATATAGGAGAATACTCAAGGATGAAAAAAAACCTACATTTTATTTAGAGGCCCAAACTGAGCAAAAATATGCAGTTTGGTGTAGATGCTCATATCTATATGGACAAAATATAAGATGAAGTTCTGATAACTTGTAATTTCAGTGAGATATATATAATAGTACAGCAGACTACTTAGATAAAATGCATATAAATATCAATTGTCACTTTATATCTCTATATCTTTTCTCAGATCTCTGCACCCTCAGTGTGTATATTTTAGTATCTGAGTAGAAGTAGTAGTACACCCAAGCAACCCAAGATTTCATTTAGAGGACCAGGTCTACTAGCTATGCATCTACATCTGCACTGAATACAAGTACTAAATACTAAGAAATGTGAATTACTTGAAACTACATAAAAACCCATGTTAGACCAACAGAATAATTTGAACAAGGAATTTCAATTTCAAAAATATTAAGGTCCCAGCATGCATTGCAGCTTGAATAACTTATGTGGTTATACGATCATTGTTTCACTGTTTACTGATTAAAAAATGTTGTTGTTGCTTTGTCATTATAGTGTTGTGATTTTATTGTGTTGTGATTTTAAGAGCTCATCTATTTACATTTGTTGATTGTCACCATCATAAGGTGTTAAGGTGCCTTTTCATAGTAATGTTATTGCTATATCATAAATCTATTTGCTGTAAGTTTATAGGGTGATATGTATTGTGTTAATTTGCAGAACAACTAATTTGTTGAACAAGAAATATGCATTTCTTTTAATTTATTAGCTGAATGAGGCATTTTGCATTTAGTGAATGAACAAATTCAAATTGACATAACAAAGTAGTGTTACTTTGAGACAGTTGAGAAAATCTAAATGCATCAGGGATTTTTAGGTTTTCATAATTCCCTTTTTTTTCAATGTGAACTGCATGTAGGTATAGGTAGAATCCAGCTGAGATGACACATAATTGTGTGCATGTTTCTATTGCTCATAAACTTGTTTTTCTTTCTTATATTGGAATTGTGGAGAATAATAAATAGTTAGTAAACTTATGTTGTGAGTCAATAGCACTGACGTCCATGTAAACCTGCTGTTGTACTTAAAATTTCCTCCCACACATAAGAAATAAAAGGCATCATAATTGATGCATAAGATAAAGAATCTTGCTCTGAATACAAAATCAATTCAAAAACTGAACAGGGCAAGCATCTCTTCACATATTTATTAGAATAATGTACATTGTCTGCCAGTGTTGCATGTTTGGTGTTTCCTCTTACCAACGTATTACGTTATATTAATACAGTTTTATTTAATAACTGGTTTGACCACACAGACATAGTGTATTCATTAATTCCCTATGTACAGGTAGGTCTATTATGCCAAAGTCCAAGTGAGTGGTGGAACTGAGACAACATTCCATCTATAGGCATTTGAACAAGACTTACTTAGCCTACCAGGTGTTTTAAAAATGACTTTAAAAACCCTATTCATATAACGTGAAAGATTACCTGTAGGAAGGAGTAACAGTAAGTAGGCTAGTCGGCTCTGAAACATGACGTTTCAACAAGAGGGAGTGAGCATTTTCCTTGACGTCGCATATACCGGCTGTTTGACTCGGAAGCCATACAAGCGTGTAAAGAAGAAATGACCGACAGTGACCTCAAATAAGATGTTGAAGACCTATCTTTTGTCTTCATCTCTTTACAACACATGAGCATTAATGTAGAACTCTGATAAAACAGTTGTACATTTTGAAGCGCCTTCGAAACGTCGAGTCGTTACGCTGTCTGTCTCCCGAACGTTCATATTTGCTGCGTAAAATCATGGAAAATGCTGAAACATCCGATCAAAACGGAGCGACGCACTATACGAACAGTTTAGTAAACGGATTTCACACCCTACAGTCCGATGACGGGGAGTGTATTTCATCTAACGGAGGTGGTCTGGGTGCTAGTGACAGTAGCGGTGGCCATAATGGTATTGAAAATTTCCACCATCTTCATCAGGATGTACACAACAATGGTTCGCCCGCGAAGCGCTGCAGACTCCGAAGACGCGTGGATTCGGGAAAGAAGAACAGACCGCGTAAGTAATGTATTAAATTGTACCTTCAATTGAACAATGACAATTAGCACAACATACAGCAAATAGCTATTTTTGAGGTATGTTTCGTTTTAAAAGATCCTAAATTTAAGCAGCTAAAAAACGATTCCAGCGCTTTAAACTTGTTTTTATTTGTTTATTTTTCTTTTGTACGCTCAAAATCTTGTCAGACATTATTTTACACATTCGTTTTTCGTTCGTCGTTATAAATAAAGGTTATCCCACTGTACGTTACAACTTCCGTTTTATTTACTAACTGTTTGGTCAGTGTTTGTAGCGAAGCATCAGATTTTTTATTAATTTTTTTTCCCCACCCGCATTTCGTTCTTATTCATATTTGTACCAAGAACGTGAAAGATGAGATTTTAAGTGTCCTGAAGTCCGGGAAGTGAACCAATTTTTGATTTTCGAAGTATTCTTCGCAATTAAAACAAAAAATAAATAAAATGCCTATTTAAAAGAGAAAATGCTTTAACTTTCAAATGTTCCTGTATTAAGAGGTTTAATTGTTTTGAAAGACCGGGTTATTTAGTGTTGTGAAATCAATGTGATGTTCGTTGAGCGGATTTCATTGGCCAGATCAGAATGTGAGGGTGTGACCAAAACACGACAGCTATGAATGACATGTGATTTCATCCAATGCGAGGGAAGGATCACACAAAGGGGTGGGGAAATCGAACTGGCAGACTTTACAGTACTGGTGTAATTAACATAAAAAGGCCATAGCACACCTGCCAAGTGACATTAGGACGTTTATTCTTCTGCCAACAGCATTTGAATGATATATATACATATACTGAGTATATTGCTGCGTACTTCATATTGCTGTCTTCATAATCCTGTCTGTCTCACCTGCAAAGTATGAAACTAATTGTCAAGAAGCCAGGTAAGGTCCTGCGTAATATTGTTTAATCAATAAAAGCAGTACATTACATAAAAATCAAAGAGATTCCGTTTTGATGGTATTAATTAGTCAGCATCTTTTTACAGTCTACTGTCAAACCAATCAAGAACTAGTTAAAATAACAGCACACTCCAGAATCCAATCAAGTATATATAGTAATTCATAATTGATTTTAAATATTGTTTTTAAATGTGAATATAAATCTATCTTAAATATTTCTTGCATTGCTTTAATACGTTGCGTTCTTGGCTGTAAACTGCTGTGACTTCACTTTTTGTCCATTAACTTCTGTAAAGTCACTGTGTTCTTGGTGGCTTTGCAGTACTTTGCTCTTTGAGACAAGGAGTACACACACCTTTCACCTACATGTATATCTGCCAGCAACATTATCATCACTGATCTAAACGCAGACTCCCTTAACTAATCAATGACATAAGAAACTGCTTTCTCACAAATGCTGCAAAGATATTTTACTGATTCACTAAGGCTGCTGTAGAAAATACTGAGGTTGTGTCAGTAAGGTCTGAATGTTTTTTTTTTACCAAGAGATTATATTGTATGCTAGACAGATTATGTGAACCTGATGTGTGACTTTTATTTTGAAGACAGGATGTTTCTCAGAATCACCAGGCAATCTCTTTGAAACCACTGTTACCATGGCAACAAATGGGCCTTTTTCCCTCTACCAAAGCAGTCATAGTTATTTGCAATCAGACAGTATTCATTAATATACTTATTATTACACTAAAATCTTAAAAACACGCACACACAAAAAAACGTAAGTCACTTAATTATTATATTTTAATTATTTGTTTATTAGATTTTACATTATAGAATTTTTTCACACCTATCGTATTTATTTCACACCCATCAATACTACACAGAAAGATGCAGGTTATACTTGTTAAGAAAGAATGGCAAAATTTCCCTTTCTAAAACTTGAGATTTTTTTTCCAGCCTTTCCATGGTTTGGGATGGATATCGGAGGCACTCTGGTAAAGCTGGTTTACTTTGAGCCCAAGGACATAACTGCTGAAGAAGAACAAGAAGAAGTGGAGAGCCTGAAGAGCATCCGCCGCTATCTGACCTCCAACGTGGCCTATGGAAACACGGGTATCCGTGACGTTCACCTGGAGTTGAAGAACCTCACCATGTGTGGCCGGAAAGGCAACCTACACTTCATTCGGTTCCCCACGCAAGACATGCACCGCTTCATCCAAATGGGCAGAGACAAGAACTTCTCCAGTCTACACACCACACTGTGCGCCACGGGTGGGGGCGCATACAAGTTTGAGGACGACTTCAGAACGGTGTGTGATCCACAGAGGAATAGTGACATAATAATGGAATTTATTCGATTTGATTGAATGTAAAAACTATGTTGATTTGTAGCAGACTAATGTTTTGTTGACATATTGTAATGTCTTGTTATCTTACTGCCACTTATACTATTACTGTTATCAGGACAATGAATGACTAACATTAGCTATGCCTGTCGCGTTTATGATTTATGTGTATATACTTCTTCCTGCAGGTGGCTGGTTTGGAGCTCCAGAAGCTGGATGAACTGGACTGTCTTATTCAAGGTCTGCTGTATGTTGACTCAGTCAGGTTCAATGGCCATCCCGGGTGTTATTTTTTCCAAAATCCCTCCGACCCTGAAAACTGTGTCAAGAGGCCATTTAGCCTGGAGAACCCCTTCCCTATGTTGCTGGTAAACATTGGCTCGGGGGTTAGCATCCTGGCTGTCTACTCCAAGGATGATTACAAGCGAGTTACAGGCACCAGGTGAATTATGGCATCATGTTTTTTCTTGTAGTTAAGCACACAGGTTAATTTCAGGTTTATGCCCTTCATCCTGCTTATATACATCACTTACATAAGTAAAGAAAATAAGATCTGGCTACTACAACAGCAGATATGCTACTTACTGACCAGACGAAACATTTATCAGATATGTTATCAAAGAACCATAGATATAGTTCAGACCTGCTGATTTATTCACGCAGAAGAGCATTGCCAAAGTACAGCAGATGACAGTCCCGCACATGACATGCAGGGGGAAAAAAACAAGATATCGTGGCCATGAATTAAGAATTTGTTGCCACAAATTATGATTTTTTTTTAGTCGTGGCAATGTTGTACAAATCATTCCCTTTTTTAATTAAATGTGGCCTACAATAAATTTTTTTCACATGAAGTTCACACAATGTCCACATCGTGTGGTCTCCTCTACAACAACTTGCAATTTTATGTTTCAACCACAGATGGCGATAAAGAGACTAAAGTTCTGTAGCACTGTAACTGTAAAGTAAAAATGATAAATGACTTATTTTTTATTATTTTGTAATGAAAATTGCTAAATATGTTGTAGAAACAAGATATCTAATCTACCTAAATGAACGCAACATTTTTTAAATACACCGCCATTCATTTGCTCCATTGGTTGTGATTCAGTTTAGGAGGTGGTACGTTTCTAGGCCTGTGTTGTTTGCTGACTGGCTGTGAGACATTTGAGGAGGCTTTAGAGATGGCAGCTAAAGGGGACAGCACAAATGTGGACAAACTAGTGAAGGACATTTATGGAGGTGATTATGAGCGCTTCGGTCTCCAGGGTTCCGCCGTTGCATCCAGGTATAGACAGATTTGCCATCATCCATATGTAAAATGATCATGTTTGTGATTAAAGAAGATCTTCAGGGTTTTTTTTTTTTTTTTTAATTTCTTAGTTTTGGTCATATGATGAGCAAGGAGAAACGTGATAGTATAAGTAAAGAGGACCTGGCCAGGGCCACTCTTGTCACCATCACAAACAACATTGGTTCCATCGCCCGCATGTGTGCAGTGAACGAGGTTTGAAAACATTTTCTCTTAATGTAAAAGCTCATCTATTTTAAGAACTGTTTTTGCAGCCACATTAATTGATTTTTGTTCAGAATACATACGTTAAATTAAGTGGCCATTACTCTGTGAAATAATCTATATATAAAGAATAAATCCGTGGTGCTAAAGATGACCATGAACTCTGTGTGTTCTGAGCTTCTTTACAGTGTTGTCTTGTGGCATGGAGATCAAGCAGCATTGTACAGGGCTATCACAGCACACTGAACAGCCACAAGATGGATAAAAAAAAATTATTTTCCTAAAATACTCTGGTGTAAAAGTCAAGAACAAGTGGAATGTAGATATTTCCTCTTTTCTCTTCTCCATAATAAAAATAGAGCAATATTACTGTTTATTCTGACCGTCTGTTTTTTTGTTTAATTTTCTTCAGAATATCGATAGAGTGGTTTTTGTTGGGAATTTCCTTCGGATCAACACAGTATCAACTAAGCTGCTAGCCTATGCCATGGACTTCTGGTCTAACGGACAACTGAAAGCCCTTTTCTTAGAACATGAAGTAAGTCTTTTTCCTTTTTTTATCACTTTTAATTCCCTTCAATTCTAGAATCAGTTGCATTAAAGGGATAGTTCACCCAAAAATTCTGTCATTAATTACTCACCCTCATGTCGTTCCAAAGCCGTAAGACCACCGTTCATCTTCGGAACACAAATTAAGATATTTTTGATGCATTCTGACAGCTCTGTGACCCTCCCATAGACAGCAAGGGTACTACCACGATCAACGTCCAGAAACATAGCAAGGAGATCGGTAAAATAATCCATGTGACATCAGGGGTTCAACCGTAATATTACGAAGCTACAAGAATACTTTTTGTGTGTAAAAGAAAAGAAAAAAAAGACTTTATTCAACAATTCGTCTCCTCCGAGTCACCCTAGCGCCATTTTGGAGAGTATCCACTGAACGTAAACCGCGTATGTTGTTCTGTGTCAGCCGCACCACACGGATACGTTTTCTACCTTGTTTGTGCTTTGATTTGAACGAAAACAACGACATGAGGGTGAGTAATTAATTTACAGAATTTTCATTTTTGGGTGAACTAACCCTTTAATTATGTTTGTCCATCTTGGACTTATATCATAACCTTCTTTATAGTAGTCAATAAATATATCAGCCAAGCAAGTATATGGCATTTTATATACACCCATATCATTAATGCTTTAATACACATTTTTATAAATGGTGGAAATATTAAAAAAAAATTACACTTGGGTGCTTTTAAACAGCCAATGAAATCAAAGTTTTAGTTTTGTGGCTTTTATACAAAAATATTGATGGGACCAGAAAAAACTGTGGTGTGTAATTGTACGAGGTGTTTCTGAAGATGAATGTGAGGATGTAAATACTAGGGAGTAAGAGGAAAATGAGCACCTGCTGCATGATGATTTATAAAAAAAAAAATATATATATATATATATACAACAGATGAATAGGCCTCCTGCTCTAAATTTGTTATTTATAGGTGTACAATAAATGAGAAATGTTTAAATATTGTTAAAAGTAAACAAGGTATTAGTGCTGTTTACTGTTATGATCAGTGGATGTATGACCACTTTGCAGATTAACAGGACCTTTAGCTCCCCCTTGTGTCAGTTCCAAAGTCTACCACAAACCCCTCAATGGACAATGTTGATTTCTGTTGCCAAATATTGTGAACTTATTAATCAGAAAATATTAATAAGAAAGTATTATGCAAATTAAAATGATTTCAAATTAAAAAGTTCAGCTTGTGTACATCTCATAAGATATTTTATATTCATTCAAAGGATTGGGGTCAGTAAGATTTTATTTTAATGTTTTAAAGTTTCTTTATGCTCACTGAGGCTGATTTATTTGATTAAAAATACAGTAAAAACAGTAATATTGTGAAATATTATTACAGTTTAAAATGACTGTTTTTTATATAAATACACAGTAGTGTGTATGCAAAATATCAGCCACTGATTGCTCATTAGGCCTCAACAAATGCCATCATATCATATGAAAGAAGCATGTATAATGAAATGCTTCTTTACTGCAGGGTTATTTTGGAGCTGTTGGTGCCTTCCTAGAGCTACTGAAGATGACTGAAGACTCCTGAGACACTGAGGAAAACCCAACCTTCAAACCAGAAGCTGCTGTAAGATTTCAGGAAAGCCACATCCCCTAATAAGGAAAATCCATTTAATAATGTGATGAGTTTCCATTTCTCTTCAAATCATCTACATGTTGGCCCTTCTATGCTCGTGACAGGAGCAGATGTTCAAGAGGTTGTGATGCAACAGCGCACCATTTTCAGTGTGTGATGAGCTTCACCTCATGCCAACTGTTTCTTGTCACTGTTGCCATAAACCCAGCACAGCTTTGCCTTTGCCGTGTATTGATGATTTGAGTGGAAGATGATTTAGGATACTAATGCTTGTATACTCCCTCTACTCCCTGTTTGTGAGCTTTATGAAAACAGTCGTAACATATGAAAAGGGTTTGGAGGTGAGTATTATGTGTATTAGTGGAACAGCCTGCTGTATAAAAACAACCTTCCCCAATCCTCTCTGAACAAATCATGCTTTGAACCACAAATCAGATTTATATTTACGCATAGATAAGCGGTCTGTAAGAACAGTCCATTTACGCGGGACTTTTCTCTCCCAATTCCAGTCACATACAAGCATTTATAATATCTGTATTACGTTAAAAATGCTAAGTTGTATTATTAATCGTAAAGTCGTCTTGGACACTAAAGCGTGAGTACAAATTCATTCATTTTTTTTATAACAATACATCAAATACCATTTGAATTTCAGTACTTTTCAATTAGATCAATCTTTTATTTGAACACTTTTACAGAATTAGCAAAATGTTGTCAGGTAGACCTGTTTTATCTACACTGGGCCTGATTAGTGGATGATTAGTGGATTGTTGGCATGAGTAGCTGTAGTTTCTAAGATATCTTTACCTCCTTTTAACTGTCCTGTGTAATGAACAGTGAACATATGCACCTGAGCTGACACTGATTGTGTTGGGACCAAATTGTCTACATTGACTGGAAAACAGTATCTTCATCAGATGGAGAATTCACTACAGTTCACTACATATAGTTTAGTAAGTCCTTTCTTACGGTGATAATGATTTTTATTCGGTTTTGCAGTCCCAAATGCTGAGATTTCTCTGATCTGAATGTGTTAACAATTTACCCTGTGTATATACACTGTAGTGTGTAATGTTTTGTTGTTTTGTTTTTATTTAATTTAACATTTGCACAAACCATATTCATGCCATTATGCAGTGATGTCTTAAATTTAATTTGAGACTGCTAACCAAGACATATATTTACTGTCAAACCTCCTCGCAGATGCCTTTATCCTTTCAGCATTTTATTTATTACTGAACATATTTTGCCTTTTTTTCCCCTCATGTATCAACATGAGAATCTCTAACTATATACCTAAACACCTTTTAACTGTCTGTATTAATGCTGGGTCAGCTGGGTCTGACTGTGCACGCTCCAGGTTGTTGTTCAGAACCAGATGTATGTTAAAATGTGCTCCTAAAGCTGGAATCAGAAATTCCAAAAAAGTTATTCCAGTCACTATAATCTGTCTAAATATGTAAATCAGAAACATAAGCCTTTCTAAGAGAAAATGTATCGCTTTTCCCTCCCTTTGAGCCACAGCATGACACCAGCTACATTTCTGCCAATTTAATTTTCTCATTTTGCCTTGACACTGTAAATATGAACTAAAAAGGCATTCAATACTTTATTTTTAACAGCACTGAGAAAATAAACCGGTTTCAAGCTTGTTTTTGTTTATTTATTTTTTTTTTGCTGATCATCGTGAATGCAAGCAAGACCAAAACTCCTAAAAGGAAGTAATAAGAGGAATAATATCATGATGCAATTTCTATTAGACGATTCTGTCTTTTGTGTCAAGAATAATCACCTATTGTGAGTGTACTGAACCTACTACATGCTCATCAGGTACTGTAACTCAACAACAGACCTGTGCTGACATTAATGTGTCTTTTAGCTGCTGGTAACATCTGTAACAGCACATTAAGCACACTGCCTCTACTTCTTTTCCTTCTGTCTGTTGATTCATGCTTTACTTCTTCTGCTCAGTCCTTAGAAATGCCTTATGCAGTGGGGTGCCGTTTTGTCTTTGGATGTCACTCTGGATTATGCACAATGGCATCCCAACATCTCTCTGAGCCACAAAAGTAACTTCCAAGTGTTACGGGGTGCCTTTTACTGATAGAGACAAGGCTTTATCTCTGTATCCTCTGTATTGTTGCTAATGCTAAATCCAGATGTCACTGTATACAGTAAACAGTATATTTGAGGTGTTTTTCTTTTTGGGGGGTATTGCTTTACCTGTATTCCACAGCAGACTGAATGCATGTCGGTACATTGTTTTTACTGAGCCAATGCAAAGCATGTAAGCAATTTCTGAACAGGTGTGTCATTTCCTTAAGGTGATGATATACGGGGCAACTTTTTGAGCAATGTTGGTGGTCAATGTTACCATCAACGGGCAACCAGGTATCCCATTCTCAATGGGAAAGTGCCCAAGCAACATTGCTCAAAAAAGTTGCCCCGTGTATCATCACCTTCAGGCATTTGGATGGATCGCTCCATCTAATGTAGTCAAATTGCCTTTGTCAGGTTTTGTTCTTGTAAACCAGCATAACGCTTGGATCTTATGTCAGTGCATGTTAATTTCATTGTGCTGTATATGTTAAATTGTCTCCTTTCATAAATGTATATGTCTGTCCCAAACTGTACATGTTTGATGCCTAGTTTTCAAGAAGCATGTTCTAAATGATAAATGCTGAAGAGCCATTACAGCTGAATTATAAGCTTTTTCTAGAGCTAAATTGCTTCTTTATAAATCGTCTCTCGTCTAATTTGAGATAATTAGATGTTAATTTTCCTTACTAATAGCCCTCATTAATGAGCTCAATCTCCTGACAAACTTGTCTAATGTATGTGATCTGAGTGAGTATGTTTAATTTCATACTGAAAATTCTTTTAACTTAAGTTTATTCAGTGTTCAAGCAATCATGTGAATCTCAAACAATATCACTACACAAATTGTAAGTGTTTTTCTTATGATATAACGTTTGATGTTGATCATAGATGAATCCTTGATTTACTTATGTCTCCTAGGGAATGAAGAAATCATATTACTGGCTCTAAAATGTCACTAAGAATTTTTTATATTGGTTTTGAGTTATCAGGTGAAAAGCTAACTTCATTTGTCAATAAACTATTTTGTAAATATGTAATAAATGTGTTAGTTATGGAAATTGGTTTACTGTTGACTTTTTATTTATTTTCCTTCTTTTCATCCAAAAATCAACACTTAAGACCAATTTACTGCATATTCACAAACATGACGAGAGACGTTGCGCCTATCATTACATACTAGTATTTTATTAATTATATATGAATACTTATTCCACTTATATCAATTCTTTCAAACTAGTACTTATTTGTAATATTTTTATTCCTTTCGTACTAGTCATTATCCCAATTTTGACATGCAACTAGTCAACTGTTACTGGAAACAAATTGCAATTCCATGGGGAAAAGTATAAGGTTGACCCTAGTGTTTATTCGGTTCAGGATAGAAAATCTGAAAATGATACTAGTTTAAATCGTTACAAACCCCAGATCTTTATAGAATTTAATGACAAAATGTGCAATTTGTTAACAATAAAAATAATTACTTGTCACTATTAGGATGGTTAGTAGCAAAGCTATTGGCAAATGTTTTGTACTAGTGACACATTTAAAACAGTCACGTTTGGAATAAATATTAGTTGTCTAGAATGCTTAATGGGATAGTTCACCCCACAAAAATAAAAATGCTGCCATCAGTTTCCTCCTGTCATTCCAAACCCATACGACTTTCATTCATCTTTGAAACACAAACGGAGATATTTGTTGACATGAGAACAACCATGCTTCTTGCAGACGCTGAAACATTTGTGTGACACAAAAACAAACATTTGTTTTACTTTGTTTTACTTTTACAATGTCTTTATGGACTTTTTGAATCATGGTTTGAGTGGAGGGACAGAAATCTCAGGTTTAATAAAAATATATTCAGTTGTGTTTCGAAGATTAAAGTCTTATGGGTTTGAAAAGTAAATGATGATAGTATTTTTCATTGTGGGTTGAATAAACCCTCTGTTTCAGATTGGTCACCCAGGGAATCCAGCTGTTTGATATTTCCTACACTGACAAAAAAAAAAAAAAATGTAGGATTTACATGAAATTTTTCACACAAATAATTGCCAAGAAACACATTGAATTAAACTTGAAATTTTGAAGACTGAAATAGTATTTTCTTGTGTAGTAAATGTAGACCAATAATATTTAATTTACAACTTCGAACAGCAATTAAAAATCAGGTTGGCCTAACAGATCTTACTTATGAAATGATCAATTGCTGTATGCTGAGCACGTTTGAAAACTGGCGTGTTCGATGTTCCGACAGCTGCAAACTTGTTCGCTGGTGGAAGCCGCAGGATGTTGATGAACATCCTGCACCAACTCAATTAAACGAATGTGAAGAAGAATTTCTGGACCGGCTCATGCGATTGCAGAGGAGTTGAATGGAGAAAGTTTGGACCGTGTTTGCGGTTGTTTGTTAAAATGGTAAGTGCCTTTATGTAATGTGGGGTTTGGGTTTTGTTTTGTTGTTCATGTTTTCATGTCTTTTATTTTGTAGTTTAGTCATGCACCCTGTTTGTGTCATGCTTCCCTTGCCCTCATGTATTCATGCCATTGGTTCTCTTGTTCATTGTGTCATGTTCTGATTGGTTGTCTAAGTCATGTGTCCTGTCTCTCATTGGTTGGTTGTTTTGGTTGGGCTGAATTGTTTGCTATAAGTAGCCATCATGTTGCCATTGTCTCTCGTCTTGTATTGATTATGTAACCTGCTGTTGGTGAGTCTAGTTTGTTTTATGCCAAGTCAAGTCAGTTCAAGTCAAGTCTGTTTGGATTATGTTTGGATTTTGGATCTCTGGCTTGTCAGACAAGACGTTAGCAGGCTTTGGTGTAGCAGACGTGATGTGAGCAGACTCTAGTTCTGGTTTAGTGCCGTGTTCCTTCTCCACGACACCCACAGTGAAAGCAGATCCACTCAACTGCAGAGCAA
>NW_015538182.1:120640-133756 GCF_001515605.1 Sinocyclocheilus anshuiensis
GCCCGCTCTGCCTGCTCCGCCATGGCTGCCCGCTCTGCCTGCTCCGCCATGGCTCCTTGCTCTGCCTGTTCCGCTTCACGGGCCTGGCCCTCCGTCCCTCCCCCAGTTCCGCCTCCACTCCACCACCCTCCTGGACTTGTTGGGTTTTGTGTGTGTTTGTTTGGGCGTCTGGAGCCGCCCTTAGAGGGGGGGATATGTAATGTGGGGTTTGGGTTTTGTTTTGTTGTTCATGTTTTCATGTCTTTTATTTTGTAGTTTAGTCATGCTCCCTGTTTGTGTCATGCTTCCCTTGCCCTCATGTATTCATGCCATTGGTTCTCTTGTTCATTGTGTCATGTTCTGATTGGTTGTCTAGGTCATGTGTCTTGTTTCCCATTGGTTTGTTCTTGTCATGTGACCCTCATTGTCTGCTATAAGTAGCCCTCATGTTGCCATTGTCTTTGGTCGTGTATTGATGTTGTAACCCGCTGTCGGTGAGTCTAGTCTGTTCATGCCTCGTCAAGTCTTTTCATGCCTAGCCAAGTCTGTTCAAGCCTGTTCAAGCCTGTTCATGTCAAGTCAAGTCTCGGATTATTGTTTGGATGTTTGGATCACCTGTAAATAAACTGCACTTGGGTTCTGCAAGGTCTCAAGTTAATATGGCAACCCGTCAAGCTGGGCTCTCTCTCATAAACACTTCCCATGAATGCAGTCATGCATCATTTCACTCTTTACTGTGAATCATTTGTAAGAGCAAAATGGAGCACCAAACCCTGGAAGATGTCACATTTTCTGAGAATATGTGCCATTGTGCCTGTTAATCATTTTAGCTGAGATTGTTACTTATTCCTGTCTGTTTAGCTGACTGTGTCATCTTGCGCTCAGCAGAGTCACTGACCGGGCCTCACATCTGCAGAAGGAATTCCATGACTGGTGTGAATGTGGCGGCAGAGAGGTGCAACGTGTGTTTGAGACTGGGTGTTTTGGAGTTTTGGAGGTAAATAAAGGTTGTGGGAAGGACAGACTCCATGACTCAGGAAAAGAAGAAAGGAGGCATCCTTCCACCTGATGGAGGGTGGGGATGGATGATCGTGGCTGGCTGCTTTGTGGTAACTGTTTGCACCAGAGCTGTTACGAGGTAAGATTTTTGGAGGGTGTATGCTGTTATTCATACCTGTGTAGAACTAGTTTAAAGCAAACTTTATTGATAGGTGGGGTTTTTCAGCTATAGCAGTTTAACTTGATGTTCAGTACCTTAAGAATATTGTCTCCTTACAATGTCAGGGTTTGTTTCTCGAATGGGTTTAACCTGTTAAATAGTACATACTTTTGTTTAGCACAGTACATGAGGCACAACTATATTTAGTTCTTTCCACGCTGAGAATTACCTAGAATGAGTCACTGGTTCACAAAGTGACAAGAGCTATCTGGTGTTTCTGCAGCAGCCTTTGAGGTCAGGTTACATTTGACCGACTTGTAAACAACTTTCAGGTCTTCACACATGGATATAGATAACACAGTGTTGTTGATGTTGTTTTTTCTTTTTTACATCTAATGGCCAGCAACTCTTAGGTGTTTTAAATCCTTTGGTTATGTTAACACACTTGTGACATTTTTCTGTAATATGTTTAAAGAGTTAAAGTCCTTCCTTTTATACTGCTTTGAACAAGCTGTTCTGTTTAGCAGTATTTTGTCTTTCTCCTCAGGCAAGGAACGTCCTGAACTGACCACGCTGTATAATAATTTTATTGTTCAACTGAAATGTACATTGGCTGACATGGAAAGGTGTGAAATGCAAGAACCTGAAGAACAGGTCTGCAAATCCACTAATGATGTAGGTAGGATGAAATTGCAAGCAGGCTGGCGAGAACAAACGGGTTTGTGACCTCTCACCTCTTAAACAAGGACTCTTTTGACCATTTCTTAAGTCCTGTTGAGATAAGTGGTAATAATCAACCAGAGAGGTACCAGATGATGAAACTCTTTTAGAGCTTAAAGGGCAGCCAGTGGTCTTCGGATAAAAATATATGTCTTTTTAACCTCTTCTTTATCTTATGGATATTCTCTTCTTTCCCCTTCAAAGCTCTTATCATCCACATATGTGCGTGTTATTCAAGTTCTAGAGTAAGACTTTACCCTTTGAGACTGCAACTTTGCTGACTGGGTTTTTTCACTGTCTGTGGAACGGTTGACTGAAGCACATCTCCTTCTTTGATGGCTGATGGCCAGACACGTCTGTCTCAGTGGCGGAAGACGTGAGAGTTGCTGGCTGTCATACCCACACTGAGTGCTCTGACCCGAATGACCTGCATGGTGATCTAGTTTTGTTTGTTCAGGTGCAGAACAGGCACTCCAGAGACTTGTGCCTCATTACCCCGTCTCAGCCTTTCATATCTAGACACCCACGATCTGCACGGCTGTTCGTTGTTACTGGCTGTGAATGGCACTGGACTATAAAATGTGTTGTTAGTTTGAAGTGGCACAATATTATCC
Source organism: Sinocyclocheilus anshuiensis (assembly GCF_001515605.1). NCBI lineage: Eukaryota > Metazoa > Chordata > Actinopteri > Cypriniformes > Cyprinidae > Sinocyclocheilus > Sinocyclocheilus anshuiensis. The sequence continues at coordinate 123,113 of NW_015538182.1, forward strand.
TTCAAAGACCACAACTTGTGTTGTGTGGGTTTTGTCTGATCAGAGTTGTCTTTTTCTCTTTTTCAGATGCATCTCCATATTCTTCGTTGAGTTTCAGATGCACTTTGCAAGAGATTACTCTGGGACAGCATGGATTCATTCATTAGTGGACTGCACAACCGTGCTGTGTGGTATGTAATAATCATATTGGACACTGAAGTCATTCGACATTAGTATATCACAGTCATCATTATTGGCCCAGTCTGAAGTAGGGATTCCATCAGCAGAATTCAGTTACGAATTCTCTTTTCTAGATTGGTCACACAGTTGGTTTAGACAGAGTTTTTGTCCATCTGAGACCATGCTGTTGCATAAGACACTAAGAAAGACCTGCAGCCTGTGGGAGGCTGAAAACTTTCTCTTGAAGTCAGCAACACACACCGTACATCTTGAGAGGACACGTCAGTGTCGCAAGCTTGACCCAAAAAAACAGGCCTGTTTGCTTTCCTTACACCCAGTACTGTCTGCTGTTGACAGTACAGCACTCTTAAGAATTACATTGCTAAGGAAAGGCCATCTTTAGGCAGCTGACTAGTAAACAAAAGACATAAGAAATGCTGTTATTTAAAGTTTTCCGATAGTGTGTTTGGCTGACATGTTTTCTGTCATCACATGGCTGATATGTTTCTGGGGCTGTGTAGGAGTCTGTAGAGGCACATAGTTGTATTTCATGTAATACTGTATGATGTCAAGTAGTAAGAGAGTGGCTCATTAGCGGAATAATCACAATATAGACGATTACCAAGTAAAGCATTTCCATCCCATGTGTTCAATATCACAAAATCGTCACTTCTGAGGAAACTGATGCAAAATAATAATGGAAGTTGTTGCGACTGTGACTCTTTTATTAAATTAAAACATGTTGAATATTTCATTTAATGAACTGTGTAATGTAATATTAAAAAATTAGTGGCCATCTAAAACACAGACAAAACAATCTGACGATATTATGTTTGCTTAGTGGTTGGATGAATGTCACTTGACGTTTTTGATGTGCATATGAATTCATTTCAGAAATGTGTTTTTGTTGAAGCTTATTCCTTCTTACTGAATAAAAGATCCACCTAAAGCGAATGTGTATGCTTACATTTTTATGCACCTTTTGGAAATTGTATTCCTATCTTGTTGTTTCCATCCAGCATTTTTATGCAATATCTACACATTTTCTCAGAAATCAATTTTTTATATACATTTTGGAACACAAGTCAAATGTGCTCAGCAAGCCTCCATTTATTGGATCAAAAATAAAGTAATATTGTAAAATACTATTACAATGTAAAATAACGTTTTCTATTTTTTAATACATTTTACAATTTTATTCCTGTTATGGCAAAGCTGAATTTTCACCAGCCCAAGCCCGGATTGAGAACACATAGGGCCCCAGGGCTACAGCAAACCCAAAGGCCCCTTCATAGTATCCTATCATAGTTCCACAATGTTTTCCACCACAGGAATTAGTTTTAAACAAATCTCAAACACAGAGATACAATGAGTATGTATACTAAATATTCCAGGCTACAACACATTACAAGCATAAATGCATTTACACCAGATATATATAAATATATAAGCAAACAGGTTTCCAGAAACAGCAACAACTTTTGAGCATATGACTCTTTACTTTAAATAGGCTAGTTTTATTATTAGAACATCTTCTTTCTGGCCCTAGAAGAGAAGAATATCAGGGCTTGACTTAGGCTAAAATTCACGATAGCCTCGTGGGTCAACATACAGCACTATTGTGCTTCGGGCGTCCTGAGTTCGAGTCCCAGCTTGTGGACCTTTCCCAGTCCCATCTCTCTCCCACTTCGCTTCCTGTCAACTAACTGTCCTATCAAAATGAAGGCAATGCCAAAAAAAAAAATCTGCCCATCTGGCAACACAATCCAACATAAATGTTTTGCTGGGGTTAGGGCAATTGGAATAAATACATTGTTTATAAATAAATAAAAGTTGGAAACAAATAATAATTCATATTTTTGAATATACTGCAAAGTCATTTAACACTTAATTATTAATATTCCATTAATAATTAACAATTAATATTCCATTATATTGCAGGCTCTTAATTATTGAATTAAAAATGTATTAGAACTATTAAAATCTCCTTGGTAGATGCCTTAATTGAACGCTACTGTAATTCTTGAATCCAGAGTTAAGCTTAGTATTAGTAAGATCATGAATCAGCCAAATACTCCTCGTTATTGTAGTTTTTTATTAACTACAATAAAAACATCTTTATATGCAAGTAGCCAATAATAATGACATTAATAATAAATACCATAATGCCATATTTCTACAGTGTTTGTGACTGGAAAGAGTGGTGCTGTGTGGATTATAATGCTTGTATTTACAGTTTTGTACAGTTACCTTGACACTTCAGTTTACATCCTCAAAGCTATTCTATCTGGCTTCAGCTAGTTTTACCACAGAGCCTTTACTGTTCACATATAATGTTGTAAGTGTTGTGTGTCGAAGTTAAATGGATCAAGCGCTGGTTATCACTTCAACAGAGCGGCGAAAGCATCAGACTAACTCCCACCTAGCCCTTATGTTAATCCGGCCCTTGCCATTATTTCAGTCTTTAGTTTGACATGATCCTTCAGAAATCATTCTAATATGCTGGTTTGGTGCTCATGAAACATTTCTTATAATCAATTTTGAAAACAGCTGATTAATATTTTTGTGGAAACCATAAAACATTTTTTCAGAATTGTTTGATGAATAGAAAGTTCACAAGAACAGAACATTTATTTAAAATAGAAATCTTTTGTAACTATGTAAAACTGTCATTTTTGATCAATTTAATTGAATCCTTGCTGAATACAAGTATCAATTTAAATTTTTTTTAAAAAGGCCCTAAATTGTTTGTATAGTAGTGTACATGGATGGAAACCCAGCTTACAGTAAATATTATTTAAATATTTACTCTATATAATAAAAATAGTTTTGTTTTTTATGATTTTTTTCTTAACATATTATTCAATATGATTTGCACAATGTTTATTCACATTACTTTTTGCAGCTCCACTCGGAAGACTGATCGGGAATCGGTTGTCATGCCGTGTAGCTGTAATACTAGGAGGATTCCTGTCCTCCATAGGTTTAGTCCTCAGCTCCTTCACCACCAGTCTGGAATATCTTTACCTTACCCTGGGAGTGTTAACTGGTAAGAGCCCTAAGAACAAAACACTGACCTATAGACCCATATTCTGTACTTTGTATGTAGTGGTTTTATTTTATATTCTTCTTTTTTTTTTGTTTTTTATGATTTTTTCTTAACATATTATTCAATATGATTTGCACAATGTTTATTCATATTACTTTTTGCAGCTCCACTCGGAAGACTGATCGGGAATGGGTTGTCATGCCGTGTAGCTGTAATACTAGGAGGATTCCTGTCCTCCATAGGTTTAGTCTTCAGCTCCTTCACCACCAGTCTGGAATATCTTTACCTTACCCTGGGAGTGTTAACTGGTAAGAGCCCTAAGAACAAAACACTGACCTATAGACCCATATTCTGTACTTTGTATGTAGTGGTTTTATTTTATATTCTTCTTTTTTAGGGCTTGGCTTTGCCCTTTGCTACACTCCTGCTATTGCCATGGTCGGTATCTATTTCTGTGAGAGGAAGGCTTTGGCCTATGGCATTGCCATGTCTGGGAGTGGCATCGGGACCTTCATCCTTGCCCCAGTAGTGCAGCTGCTAATCGAACACTACTCGTGGCGGGGGGCCCTCCTTATTTTAGGAGACTTTGTGTCTAACCTGTGTGTATGTGGAGCTCTGTTACGGCCCATCATTCTAAAAGAAAAGGAGGCCTGTCCACTTCCAGTGGACTCCGAGTGCGAGTATGGTGTTAAGCCACCCACGGTGAACAGCGTTCCTACAGGGAAGGCTGTGGGAGATAAATTAGAAGTAGATGCTAAACAACGTTGTTTTCAGTCCATGCAGGAATACCACTTTTTGCTCATGCCTGACTTCCTGGTGCTGGCAGGCTCCTTCCTGTTGCTGGCCAGTGGGTGCAGTCTGCCGTTTGTGTACCTAGTACCATATGCGCTGGATGTAGGTGTCGGTCATCAGCATGCTGCCTTCCTGATGTCAATGCTTGGGGTCATTGACATCATTGGCAACATCACATTTGGCTGGCTCACTGACAGGAGGTATGTTGTTTTGTCCTGTGTTAGTATTGCATTACAGTCAAAAACAGAAATAGGTCATTTATTGACTGAGCCACATGTCGTTTCTTTTCTTAAGATCTGATTATCAATTTTTCTTAGCACAGATTTAGTTTTTCAATAAAAAGCTGTGTCAATGACATGACAATAATTTTATCTAGATCTTAATACACATGCAATGACTTTTGCATGAATTTTCTGATTAACATTTTATTATTATTTTTATTTATAAACATTTTTTGTCAAAAAATGGCATGGTGATAAAACTGTCCTGATATCATGAATTCATTAAAAGAACATTTGAAAATTGAAGAAAATAATATTAATGACAAATAAATAATGATTAAAATGTGTATACTCCCATTGTCACAAGTGCAGAAGGAGAAGACTCAGATGTAACGTCAACAACAAAGTCTTTATTCACAGGTATTTTAGAGAAGCAGCGTGGTAAACAGGTGAGTATATAATTAAATGAATATAGATTGTTCTTAGCTTGAGCATAAATAGTTCTTTGTTGCAGGTACTGGCGGGTGTGCGGTGAAGGCTTAGTGAAAACTAGAAATGAAGACTAACTGAAGACAGGTAAGTATCTAAGGCAGTAGCCAGGTAAGTCCTCATACGTGGAGAGACGAGACCAGACAAGGAAAAAGTGGAGAGTAATTGCTCTTATTCAGGGCTTGATGAGATCATCTATGACTAGTGTGGTGATGGCTAACTGAGTGCAGGTGTTGACCAGAAGGGATTCTGGGAAATGTAGTTCCCAGTGGACTGGGCTGGTGACTGAGGATAGTGAATGGACTGGTGTCTGGGGATTGTGACAGTACTCCCCCTCCCAGAAGGTGCGACCTCGCACGAATACAGGTCCAACTGGGGAGTAGAGGGAGGATGAAACCAGGATAATTTGAGCCAGGGCGGAGCCAGCTGAGCAGGAAGCCAACAAGGCAGAGCAGAAGTACTGTAACTGAAGATCCCCACAGTGGAGCAGATGCCCACCAGAGCAGTGTAGACTAAGGATCCCCATGGTGGAGAAGAATTACCACCAGAGCAACATAGATGGAACTGAAGATCTCCAAGGTGGAGCAGGTGACCACCACAGTAGTGTAGATGAGCTTAAAGAACACCACGGTGGAGCAGACAACCACCACAGCAGTGTAGATGGTGCTGAAGACCTCCAAGGTTGAGCAGATGACTACCCGAGTAATGTAGATGGGCTTAAAGAACACCACAGCAGAGTAGATGACCACCAGGGCAGATGTGGAGGGACTGAAATATAAAGCACAGAGAGGTTAGCAATGGCCTCAGGGGCCATCTCCGAGCAGGATGTCTGGCTTGAGATCATCTGGAGAGCCGGCTGACTTGGGACCATCTGGAGGGCTGGTTGACTTGGGGCCGTCTGGAGGGCCGGTTGAGAGACAGGCATCTGGAGGGCCGGCTGAGGGACGGGGGTCTGGAGGGCCGGCTGAGGGACAGGCATCTGGAGGGCTGGTCTTGACAGACAGGAGATAGGAGAACAGAAGATTCCATTGGCCGCTGTGGCTGGGACACAGAAGACAGGCAAACAGGAGATTTCATTTGCCACCATGGTCAGGACATTGAAGACAGGCAAACAAAAATTCGAAAAAAATAAAAAATTCCATCGGCCACCGGGACACAGAAGACAGAAGAAGAGAAGATTCCATCGGCCGCCTTGGCCAGGATACAGGAAAACAGGAGATTCTGTCGGCAGCCACAGCCACTTGTGGGTAACCAAGTAACCCAAGGTTGCCTTCTTGGGTCGCCGACTGACAGACCGAAAAACTCAAGAACGACCTCAATGGTCATATCAGGACAAACAGGCAATTTGGGAACTAACACCTCCACTTTGCTACGAGTGGTAGGGGAGTGTGCGGCCCAAACACAGTATGTCTACTGCCATAATAGGGAGAATAATCAGTGACAGAAGGGACTCTGAATCCTCCAGGCTGGGAACAATCTGATTGGGTACTGACCTATGGGCTATGACCACAGGAGACTCAGGTCTAGCACTCATGATTGCTGGAGATTCTGACTTGGTTGCCCTGTTAATTGAGGTTTCTGGTGGTTGAAAGTTTACTAGGCTGAGCTCTGGGATGAGAGCAGTCACTGGGCTGTGCTCGGGGACAAGAGTGGGCACAGGGCTGAGCTCAGGGACCAGAGCAGGCATAGAACTAGGGATAAGGACTGGGGCCATCACTGTACTCTGGTCAGGGGCTCTGGAGTGGGTTTATGGTCTGGAAGGAATTCTCGTATGGACTCAAGGACTGGACTTGGTGAGTTATTACAAAGGCACGAGCAGGCTCCGATGCCAATTCAGGGGTTAGAGTGGGCTCCCAAGTAGATTTAGATTTAGAGTAATGGTCTTGACACTGACGTCTGGGGCCAGAATGGGCTCGATTCAGATCACTGAGACTGGAGCAGACTCGTTACTGAACTCCAGAAATGGTGCCATCTTTGTACTGTGCTCATTGGTTGGAGCTGATGCTGGAGCGGACTCAGGGGCTGGAGCAGACACTAGAGCGGACTCTGGAGAGCATTCTGTAGCGGACTCTTTACTGACTTTGAGGGCTGAAGCGGACTTGTGGCTGAACTCCAGGAATAGAGCTATCTCTGTACTGTGCTCCTTGGCTGGAGGTGACACTGGAGTGGACTCAGGGGCTGGAGCCAACACTGGAGCAGACTCAGGGTCAGGGGTTGGAGCCGCTGAGAACCATCTCTTCTTTCTCAGCCTCCTTCTATGGTCTGAGGTTGACTGGCATCTTAGCCTGAGCTTGGGGGATTGTACAGTCTCCGAAACAGATATGTGGCCTGGAGCAGACATATGAAAGGCCATGAAATAGGCAAGGGTATACTTTTTAGAAGTGGACAGACCTAGCATGACTGAACTGGGTTTCCTGGCCCTTTGAACAGATATGATAGGAAGATCCCTCAGTTTAGAATTCAGATTGACAGGGGCTGCTTTCTCTGAGCTGTCCTGCTCCACCACACTGACCATATATGGGGAGCCACATAGCCACAGCACAATATCTAAATACCATTCAAGTGTGACGCCAAAATCTCCCACTGGTATCCATGTAGAGAGTCTTATCTAGTCCACTCCAAAACAAAACCATCGGGACTCTGTCATCCCATGATGTTAAATGACAATACTGCATGAATTCCTCCACATATCCTTCTATACTGCTGCCATTTTGGTAAATGGAACACAGAATATTCTCTGTGGTGACTGCCGCTGAAATCATGGTTGCGGGTCTGGTCTTCTGTCACAAGTACAGAAGGAGAGAACATAATGTCAACAACAAAGTCTTTTTTCACAGGTACTGAAGCAGCAAACATGTGAGTATATAATTAAATGAAGATGGATTGTTCTTAGCTTGAGCATGAACAGTTTTTTTTTTTTTTGCAGGTGTTGGCGGGTGTGTGGTGAAGGCTTAGTGAAGAGTGGAACTGAAGACTGACTGAAGTACTACCGGTAAGTAGTGATGTGACGTTCGGCACCGAGGCTTCGAAGCTTGTATCAAAAAAATTCAACATCTCACAGTGAAGCACTGTACCGGAGCTTGATACGTTTTGCCATAACCATGTGACCTGTGACGTCTGAAGCTTAGTTTTGGCAGACAACCACGTGACTGCTTCATATTCTGATTCAAATAACACGAACCCACTGTGCAGGTTTAAGTGTCATTCACTTCTTTGATAAGAATAAATCATAATACGAATAAATATTTACGTGTAGTTTTGTGCATGTTCAGTTTGTGTTAATCCCCACTTCACAAACACTTCAACTGACCATTCCACAATAATCTTCATTCATTTTGATCATGTATGATGCTTATTTTTTCATACATTTATTCACAGACTCATTTATACATACGTTGTATAAGTACAATGACATTTTTATTTTTTATTGCCTTGTATTGTTTTCATAGCACAAATTTATTATATGAAACGGTCCAAAAATATCTGGGTCATCTGGGACACTAAGGCACCTTTTTTTTACGTTTGACCACAAGATGACATTAGTGTGCAACATGTTGAAAAGCTTCGAGTAACAAACCATTTTACCATACAGTTGAGGGGAAAGCCTCGGTGCATCGCAAAGCTTCATTTCACCATCACTATCGGTAAGTATCCAAGGAAGTAGCCAGTCCTCATACGTGGAGAGACGAGACCAGACAAGGAAGAAGTGGAGAGTAACTGCTCTTATACAGGGCTTGATGACATCATCTGTGGCAGGTGTGGTAATGGCTGACTGAGTGCAGGTGTTGACCAGAAGGGATGCTGGGAAATGTAGTTCCCAGTGGACTGGGCTGGTGACTGAGGATAGTGAATGGACTGGTGACTATGATCGAGGATAGTGAATGGCTTCATTTCACCATCACTATCGGTAAGTATCCAAGGAAGTAGCCAGTCCTCATACGTGGAGAGACGAGACCAGACAAGGAAGAAGTGGAGAGTAACTGCTCTTATACAGGGCTTGATGACATCATCTGTGGCAGGTGTGGTAATGGCTGACTGAGTGCAGGTGTTGACCAGAAGGGATGCTGGGAAATGTAGTTCCCAGTGGACTGGGCTGGTGACTGTGATAGAGGATAGTGAATAGACTGGTGACTGGGGATTGTGACACCCATGTATTCAAAGTGTACGGAAAATATGGTGATATGTTTTACACATTTAGAGTCATTAAATTGAAGCCATTTAAAAAAAAAAGTTTTATAAAACGTATGAAATGGACATGAAGACAAAGAATACATTTTTAATACCTTTGAACATGTTTTTAGATTTATCATTGACCCAGCTGTCAGTTTAGAGTTGAGAAAACAAAACAAAAATTGTTGATTCTGATCATGCTGACTAACACTTTCTGTATCTCTCCCAGATGTCTGAAGAAGTACAGGAATATATGCTACATGTTTGCTGTGGGAATGGAGGGACTATGCTGTCTTTTTATCCCCCTCTTACACACATTTGTCTTGCTGGTACCATTCTCTGTGCTCTATGGGTACTTTGATGGCGCCTATGTTGCCCTCATTCCTGTGGTAACGTCAGATGTTGTAGGGACAACATACCTCTCTTCAGCTCTTGGGGTTGTGTACTTCCTCCACGCTGTTCCCTATCTGATCAGCCCACCCATTGGAGGTAAGAGCCTCAAATTATTTATATACACATTAATTTGTCACTGTGATGAGTTGTTATTATATTCTGTGGTAATCAACACCATGCCCTTGATGCAGTACATAAAAAATAGGTAAAAAATTACCTGGAGTGTTCTTTAAAGACAAGAAGAAGAAAAAAGAGGAAAAAAAAAACCTTAACCACAATTGTCACTTTGTAATGATGTGCCCTGTTAAAATAGCCTGATAAGTGGTTAACTATTAATGTACAGAGACACATTAACCATCCAAACTGCTCTCATTTCACTACATTAAAAGAGTTATTTTCTTGGAAGGATAAAGGTTATTAAAAAAAAAAAAAGCTATGAGGTAATCATGTAACTTTTTTGTTTTTACATAGGTTGGTTGGTAGACACCACAGGGACTTACACGCCAACATTCTTTCTGAGTGGGTTTGCCCTGATCTCCAGTTCTCTTCTGCTGTTCTCAGTTGCTGTCATTCGTCATTGTCAGAGAAACCAAAAGAACAGCCTGAGCAAAGACCCAAAATTGGTGTCATGTGAAGACAAACAAGTACACTATTATACTTCTAAAAAAAAAAGACTTGATGATAATTATACCAGCCACTTCATAGCGTTGGGATAGCACTTTGAATTTTTTTTCATTTGTCTAGTTATTTGTTTAATCAAATTTTGTTTACAAATGTTTAATTGATAGAGGAGTTGTATGTGTATAAAAATTCTCGAGCCTTTTATTGACTTTCTGTTCGACAAAAAATTTCTCATCTACACTAGCAATCTTTAAAAACACACACATCAAGACTTACATTGTATATATTTTTGTATATATTTTCTCTATCGATCTCTCAAATTTCATAGTAATGTGTAAGCAGTCAGTGAGTTTTCTATGAAGGTAGAATGACGTCAAAAAGATTTGCATACACAGGGTAAGAGTTGTGGAAGTGTACATAAGACTGTAAGCGTAAATTAAATTTGCATGCGCAAGAGAAGCTTTGTAAAGGTGTACATCGCGTTTCAAGCGCAAGAAAAAAATATTTGCAGCATTTTACTGTTACTCGTAAGTGTAATTCATGTATTGTGAAACTGCAGCTTCATGCTAACGCAAAATAAATATGATCTGCATGCTTCTGACTTCCATTTTTCCGCGCTTACACTTTTGGCACGTTTTTTTCGCCAAAAGACGGTCAAAAGCACTGCAAGCCTGTGAACAGTGATTTGCAAGCGAAAACAACAGTTTAAAGAACTGCAAAACGGATTGACTGCATAGAACCAATCTGTAT
>NW_015538182.1:134045-154422 GCF_001515605.1 Sinocyclocheilus anshuiensis
GCAAATTTAATTTACGCTTACAGTCTTATGTACACTTCCACAACTCTTACCCTGCGTATGCAAATCTTTTTGACGTCAATTTACCTTCATAGTTTTCCTTTTATTACAAACGCAGGTTATGATAACTAAAGCTCCAGTTGTAGTATGTTATTTAAGTCAGTAGAGGGCAGTGCTGATCTCTAGATATCTGGGCAGTCGCTCTGAGCTGTAAGATTCAGATATAAAGGGTACAGTGGGTACGGAAAGTATTCAGACCCCCTTCAATTTTTCACTCTTTGTTATATTGGGATGATCAGAAGAAATGGACAGCACCTGAGTTAAATATATGAATGTCACAGCAAAGGGTCTGAATACTTAGGACCATGTGATATTTCAGTTTTTCTTTTTTAATAAATCTGCAAAAATGTCAACAATTCTGTGTTTTTCTGTCAATATGGGGTGCTGTGTGTACATTAATGAGGAAAAAAAATTAACTTAAATGATTTTGGCAAATGGCTGCAATATAACAAAGAGTGAAAAATTGAAGGGGGTCTGAATACTTTCCGTACCCACTGTACATGTCATGGTCTGACATTTTTGACAAGTTATGTATTTTGTTATGATCATGAGTTTGCTACAACTAAGCAGTTCTTCAAAGATTCTACGGATGACAAATAGTTTCTAGAGTTGGTTTCTCTTCTCTTTCTCTTCTTCAAAATGCTGAAGAAATAGGCTAATATAAGTTTGTATGCATGCTACTAATCAAATCAACCAGCAGATGCTCATAAATAATTACCATCATAAGGATTTGTCAACTTGTCAAAAGATAAGAAAACAGGAAAACAACAACAGAGAAAAAAATAAGTAGCTTCTAAAAAGAACAAATTACAACTGCAATATCAACTATATGAACCACTGTTAAAATCCATAGTGCTGCTTTTAGCCACTGTAACTTATAGAAAGATGATAATACCCCAGTAGTAGGATAAATATCTATGAACAACATTTATTTAATATCAGTAACAATATCAGATTCGATGGACACATACATTTCTCTGTATCTTCAGCTCCTTAAATCTCATGCTTCATGAAAATGTTTTGAATATAAAGGTTATAGCTACTACTAAATATAGCTAAACATATAATGATATAGGCTACTTACAAATAATCTCACATACAAATAATTTCACATCTGCTTCTGCAAGTTTAAGCAACATTAGTTGGTATAATCAATACCATAGGTTATCATGTAAATTTGCACAACCCAATATTTTCTTTCACATGAGTTCTAGTGTTTCCTGCAATCAGATAGTTTATTTGCTAAAGTATTACAAGTTTAATGCTATAAAAAGTAAAGCTCACATGCTAACACAAATTATATTTGCACTTAAACATCCTGTATTCGTACAGTGTGTTCCCTATACAATGACAGATGATGAAACTACCCATTCCTCATCAACACCATATGCATCAAAATGACATTCAAATTAAATAGCATAATGACCTTAAAAAGTGACTTGTTAAGTGGGAAGGAAACTGAAATCCTAATACAGAGAAGAGATGAGTAAAATATAATCAGAAGATGTAACACCTGACATTCAGTTTCCTAAAAATTAAGTACAACTGCAAAATCAATATATCAAGACAGGGCTGCATTAGTTTTAGTTTTTATAGAAGAATTCTTCCGGGTCACCTTAATTTTATTTCAGTTCAAAGGAGAGGCTCTTTTTTTATTATATATATATATATATATATTTATTTATTTATTTGGCACTGATTATTGCAGAATATTCTACTATTCTGAAAGACTGTATTACAGCAGTTTTTTTTTTTACAGCAAAATATAATATAATTAAGACAACTGAGTAAATCAAACAGATCTATAAGGTAAGAATTACATTTCAGAGGAGACAAAAAGCATTCTGAATCCATGACTAAATGTAGGCCCAATTGTACGACTATAATAAAAACAGTTTTTGTCTTAAACCGATTTTGAGAATGCCACACTAAAAGAGAGAGCAAACTAGCAAGAAAAGGAGAGATGTGAGACTGTATGGAAAGGCCTTATGTGGACATAGTTTGGGCATGTTTCATGCAAATTACTAGCTGCAGGGACTCACTCCGTCATTTGGCATCAACCGGATTCATCAACTTTAGAACAAGGGTAACAAATTTATGTGCATGTTTTCTGCGCACATAAATACACAAATAAGGCCCATTGTTTTTTGTTTTTTAACAACTAATTATGCATCTTTGTAGAAAGTTTATATTTTGCAATTAATCTCACAAAGATTGCTGAGGGATTCATCATCCTCTTCATTGTCTGAAGTGGCTTCATAGCTCTTGGTGTCCCCGAACATTTCCTCTTTCATTTGATAAATGAATCCCAGTATTTCATTGGCCTTCCAATCATCTGGGTCATCCTTGATATATCTCTGGGCAATGTTTTTCAGTTTCTTTGCACTTCTATACCCCTCACTAGTATGTGGACCGATTTTCAAACACTCCTTGTAGTGTTCGATTGCTAACTCCTCGCATCTGTTGCTGTACTGTTGGAACTCAGCATAGTGATAATGTACTACATGCACATTATCACTCTTCTCTCTAGCTGCTTTAAATGTCCTGTCAAACAGTTCCTCTGCCTTGGGCAGATTACGTTTCTCTCCATACTGAAGTGCGAGCTCACTCATGGCAAAGACAAAGGAAGCTTTTAGAGAAGTTGCCTTTTCTAAATAGTAAATGCACTGATTTCGTGCTTTATTTACCTCAGATTTATTTCCTTCCCATTTTTCTTTCTGTAAATTAATTTTCTTGGTCTTGTAGCACATTGCCAACTGATGATGTATGAAGACTGAGTTTGGTGATGTTTCAAGTGCTGTGCTCAGCAGTTCAATTGACCTGTCTACAGATCCTTGATTCCTGAAGTATTTCCCAACATATCTTATGACATGTGGATGTTCTGGAGAGCCTTTCAGAGCTCTCTCTATCAGTTTCTCAGACTCATTCTTCAACACTTTGGAACATAAGAGAAGTTTAAGTCCTAGAAGAACTGTAGAGGCATCATCATCTGGGTCGATGTCAATGGTCCGTCTCAGCTGCTTGATTGCAGGTGAATCCACAGTGCAATATGTGCCAGTTTCAGTGCGATACAGAGCTTTTGCATAACCAGCGTTCCACTCGCTATTTTCTGGGTCCAGTTCCACAGCCTTCTGAAAAACTTCTGCGGCTTTGTCATAATATTTGCGAGAGAATTTAAGATAGGCCCATCCCTTCTCACCAAGCACTTCAGGAACAGATGAATGCTCGATTGAAAATGTTTCACTTATCTTCTGAAGCTTCAGCAGGTAACTTTCACACTCTGTGTAGTTCTTCATATGGTAGTTTATCCAGGCAAAATTTCCATAGGTGACGATGAGAGTCTTGTCACTGTTGACCCCGAGGTTTTCTTTAATGAGTGTCTCAGATTTCAACAGGTGAGTAAGAGCCTCTTCTTTGCGCCCAAGAAGGAATTTCACATATCCTAAAGAGCAGTGAGTTCATGCAACTCCTTGCTCCATCCCTAGACCCAACTTGACCTGTTCCTCAAGCCTATTGAGGATATTTGTCAAGACTAGATCATCTTTTTTAATGTCCCAAGTGAAGTGACACTCCAGCTGATCCAGTTTCGACTGTAAACTGTCCTGGATTGAACTAACAAGAAAACAAATTAATTATTGTATTATTATAATAATTATATTATATATTCCAATAATTATATATATTATATTATATTTAATGTTCACCAATGTGAACACCCACCCCCTTAACTATTTAGTTTTAAATAATATCTGACAAAAATACTGTATATTAAATATTGTTTATTAAATAATAATAATAATAATAATAATACCACCACCACAGAGAAAACCATCTGTCTGAATGTTTATGTATAGCGGTGGCTATAGTGATAGCTTTCCAAGGTAATTAATTACACACACACACACACATATATTTATACATTATAAAACTCGAAGTGCTTTAGAGTGACCGGAGAATCTCCTGAACTCCACAAGCACATGGACTGATAAATTTGGCCCGGATGCCAGGACTACACTCCTAGTTTTTTAGGGAAACGCCCTGTTTTTTTAGTCAGGACTTACATTTAAATGATCATTTAAACTACAGATACTTTTATGGTAGGATATATGTCCTATCACAATATTAGTAAATGTGGATGCAGAGAGCACGCCCCCTGCTGACTGCACTAACACCTTATCCAGCAAGCGACCTCATAAATCTTCCATGCAGGGATTGATCAGTCCCAGTGCTGAATGCCAAAGTTGCCAAAATAATTAATGAATACATTTACAAAGAAATTAAAACACACACACAAAAATCTATCTAAATAAATAAATCTTTTTACTTTTATTTCCTTATGTATAAATGTATTTTTTAACGGTTTTTATGTATTTATTTATATATTTTTATTCATTTCTACATTTGTTTATGTTCACGTTTTTTATTTCTACATTTCTTTGTCTATATAGCAATGAAGGGGGCGTGATTTACTTCAGACATAGCAACAGAGCTCAGAGTTCTGGCTTAAGCCAGGAAGAAGCTTTGAGGTCTTTGAGTAGTTCAAGTCCATGGATGAATGGCTTAGAAGTGGGCGATATGACCAAAATCATATACCTTGGTTTAAGTAATTAAATATCAAAATAACTGTATGTAACAGTATAGGATGAACATGCATACTCTTTTCCAGATAAAATGTCCGGTCGGGATTTTTGGTATTTAGCTGAATACGAACAGAAACCGCAACTTCAGTAAATCAGATCTGATAACACATTTGACACAGAAGTGTGTGCACATTAAATCATGCAGTATTAATCACATTTCATATAAATAAACTGGATGTGACTGATAAGAGCTTGCATTTATTGCTGGTGAAACTTACACAACAGCTCAGTCTATATGCATATTGATCAGTGTGTTTGAAACAACTGCAAATTAAATAGCACATTCATGTTTCCTAATTTTGCAAAGCTTTTCAAAGCTTCTTCCTTGCCCACAACTCTGACCCTGATTACTACGCCTGAAGTAAAACACGCCCCCTTCATTACCATATGGACAAAGAAATGAGGAAATAAACATATGTTGCTATAAATACATAAATACATTTAGAAATAAACAAAAGTGGAAATTAATAAATGTGAAAATACAACCATACATAAATAAGTAAATAAAAGTAAAACATACTCATTTATTTTTGTTATTTTACATTTCTTTGTATATTTATTTATTTATTTGGAAACTTTGGAATTCTATAGGCTTCAGTAGAAATCAGGAGAGAGCTGCAGCATCATAGCTGCTGATATAATGAGCAGTGCTGATCAGCCATGAAATTTTCATTTTTACTTTTTAAAATGAAGAATAAAAAGCTTGTGTGGCTATCAAATGGAGCAAGAGAGCCTTCTGATTCAGACGATACAACTCTTTCATTTAACATTCATTACCATAATCATAAACTTGACATTAAATTAATTACTGCATAATTGTTTTTTTTTTGTCTTGTAAACCCTATTGTTACACGGAGACAGCTTTTCTGTCGCCTCAGGAGGGTGAAGGTAAAAAGCATCAAGCGACCAGGTAACAGGCCCTTTGATATACAAATTTAATTTCTCATATTTTTCGTCTCACTCAAGTCTCCCTTAATATAAAGCTATTAATAAACTACTACACATTTAATAAAAAAATTTTTTTTAACAGTTATCAAATTTATTCTAAACCACAATCATAACAATTACTGTCTCAATGAAAACATTAATATTAAATCATCCGTGCAAAATGAACTGTTTATTAGCTCTTTAGACCCTTTTAGTGCCGACGTCACAGTTACGTCACAGCATTAGCTCTGGCTGGAGGCAAAACAAAGGGATAACTGGAAACCAGCACAGAGTCGGCTACATAAAGAGCTTAAAATTTCATTTTGTGGTGTTGTTGAGTGTCAGATGGAGTACAGGGTCAAATTTGAAATTTTATCGCATACCTGCTGCCACTGACTGACAAAAAAAAAAAAAAAAAAAACACGACAGTTGTGGCAATAAAACGAGCGGACTGGACAGAAATGATCATCAAAAATGCTCGCGTTTGCAGCGCACACTTCATATCCGTTAAGGTTAAATAAACTATTGTCTTTTGTTGGTATGGATTATGGTTTGGTTACAAGTCTAAAGATTTCTCATGCATGCCCACTTAATCAGAAATTGGGGAACAAGTTAACTCACGACCAGAGACTAAACATAAAGGAAACTGTTTGTGTCGTCTCGCTTTCTATAATTGTTATAAGTGCAATTGTAGAGAGAGGGGACAAGTAGTTGCATTTGCTTACAATTGCCACTGTTAGTATTATAGGCATCTAAAGACTTACATGCCCCCAGTTTCTATTTACTATAGTATACACGCTCGGTTTCTCTATCTGGTATGTGTGTCAGGCCACTCCTGTCAGAACAGGGGAATCTTTCTGCCTCCCACTAAGCTCCGCACCTTAAAAAAAAACGTCACAATCTTTACTAACTGAAAAGGGGTCTATACAAGAGGAAATGATTCTTATTTCTTACCACAGTACTGCTACTATGGTAACTGAGAATGAAGTAGCCAATAATCTGAAGTTAGAACGACAAACCGAACTTGAAACTCGACAGCTAACCTCTAACGCTACTCCTCAGTTCTTCCCGGTCAGATTTCAGAACTTTCCAACCTTTGTTATCATTCCCGTTTGTCATTTAGTTACAAATAATCAAGACAGACAAATCTTTAGTTCAGATTTAGAAACTGTGCTCACCTCATCTCTGACATCCTTTTATTTGTATCTTGAGGAAAAGTATACGAGCGGGACAGCGATGTTTCTCTAGCTCAGTATGCAGTGTAGCCTACTACTTTCAGTTCCTGAAAAATGCGTCATGCCCCTGTCATGCCCGTTCAGTTTACTGCCAGTCTGTTCCCGAGATGTACAAAAGGCATATAACATCTGGAAAACAGTATGCTTTGTAGCAGCTGCTCCTTACATCCTAAAATAAACTTTTACACAATAAAACGAAGCTTGTGCAACTTAGGTTTGTTTCTATTCTCCACTCGAGTTGTTGAATTGCTGATAAATCCTGCATTCCACTCACCCATAAAAGTTTCATGACAACATTACAACAACCCAGGCCTTCTCACCAAGCACTTTAGTGATGAAGGACATGTGGCATAACAAAAAAATCACATGTACTTGTCCTGCTTTTGGGCCTAATCACAGTTGTGCTCAAGTCTAATCAAATTAGCTATTTTTTTCTTATTTTCTCATATCCCATGTGATCCAGCAGAGTCAGTTTATTATTAATATGTTTGTCTTCAGCTGCATTAAATAAGAAGTTTAAAGGGATAGTTCACCCAAAAATGAAAATTCTGTCATCATTTACTCACCCTTAAGTTGTTTCAAACCTGTACACATTTCTTTCTTCTGCTGAACACAAAATAAGACATTTTTAAAAATGTTTTGATCCACATAGACTTCCACAGTATTTCCCCCAATACTATGGAAGTCAATAGTGAACATCAACTGTGTGCTTACCAACATTCCTCAAAATATCTTCTTTTTTTGTTCCACAGAAGAAGAAAAAAACTCTTACAGGTGAATAAACGATGACAGAATTTTCATTGTTGACTGGAATATGCCTTTAAGTGACCCAGAATCTGCTATCAAATCATGGTCATATTATTACATTTTAACTGGACAGTTTATTTTATATTTTGTGTACTTGAAGAAGAACTGTAAAACTTGCAATCATGATGCTAAAACACATAAGTATTGTTAGAATGAACAATGGTAAATGCAATTGACTTATGGCATTGCCTTTTCATTAAGAACCTGCAGAAAGTGAACATGAGTTTAAAGGGGTCATATGACGTTGCTAAAAAGAACATTATTTTGTGTATTTGGTGTAATACAATGTGTTTATGCGGTTTAAGGTTCAAAAACACATTATTTTCCACATAATGTACATTATTGTTTCTCCTCTATGCCCCGCCTTTCTGAAGCGCGTCGATTTTTACAAAGCTCATCGGTCTGAAAAGCGAGGTGTGCTCTGATTGGTCAGCTATCCAGTGCGTTGTGATTGGCCGAATACCTCAAGCGTGTGACGGAAATGTTACGCCCCTTACCATATTGTGAGGCCGTGTCCCGGCGCGACGAGACAAAACCAGTAAAACCCATTTGTTGCATCCAGTGGGGACATAATTACCGATTATAATGACTTACTGTCTTTTTACGCGTTGCGTATTGTGCCGCGTAAACGTATAGAAACAGACACTGGCAGGAAACAGTCCTTTTTGCATGAACATTTGCGTTATGCAAATCTTCCCACATCGTGACGTAGACATGTGGGGGCGTGTTAGAATGAGCCGCTTTAGGTAGGCGTGGTTGACTCAACTTTTATAAAGAATATCTCTTTGGATTTGAGACTTTAGTCTTTGCAACTTTACAGATCTTCTTTATGCACCAACAGCTTGTAACACTTCAAAGAGAAAGGAAAATTTGAAATCGCATCATATGACCCCTTTAAATTCTAGAGAAAAACTTTGAATACAATGCAGCCACTGTGCAAAAATGAAATGTGATCCACACCTCAAAATGTAATCTAATACACACAGTGTATATGTAATCAAATACAAACAAATGTAATCAAATACACAGTTTTACACTCTACAGCTCACAAATTAAATATTAAGGACATAAGTGAATGTCCTTGGGCCAGCTATAGTTTGGATTGTATTGCTGTCTAATGATTGAGGTGGCTGGATGATAGGTTTAAAGGTAAATGTTTAATTTACCAGTGCCTTATATTTCTTAGCGTATGCCATTTTTTTTTCGTGGAGGGAACATTAATTTCACTTGTTTGCTATATGGAAGAAAATTCATGCCACACTGAAATGCAACCATTACATTACACTATCTTAGGGATCCGAAAGGAAACTATTTACCTTTCTTATGGCCAACATTACCTGTGTAATAGATTTTGATCTGTACAAACAACTGCTTGAGAAAAAAACCAGACTAACAAACAAGCATTATTTTTATATTATAATTTTATTTAAACTGTTAAGCTCTTACGCCGTGTCCTAGCTACACGCGACGCGACGCCGCGACACGCGATAAAAGGTGTCTTTTCCATGTTAATCATAGGTTTTGCGGCTGGAACAACAACATTCAAACTATTTGACAGTAGATAATCTCAGGTGATTATGTGCTTTATTCAAAGTTAAACGTGTCTAACATTTAAATATCATATTGCGTGACCTTATAGCCATACTGAAAGCAACAATAGTTTTGTTTTAGAACAAAACATAGCCTAGATCTAATGATTTATATTTCTAATCTTGAAAATAAATTAAAGCAAAGATGACCGTTAAAACTGTGGACTCACTGCGAACCAACGAGTGTATTCCAGATGGTCACTCAGTATGTACATTTAATGATGTTAAAAAGGTTTAATATTTATGAATTAGATTATAAACGTATCCATTTCGTTGCGAATGCAGAGCGCTTGCAGAAAGAGCCCGCCCACACACGCTTCTGATTGGCTGTGATATTTGATTGACTCTGTCGTATCGCGGTGTCGCGTCGCGTTTGGTGTGGACACCCAAATTGATTGTCGCTGGAATCTTGTCGCGTCGCGTGTAGTTAGGACACGGTGTCAGTGTAAAGTGCCTTTGGATAATGACAGTTTAGAAATACCGTAAAATATTTGTAGCCAACTATGTGTTAGGCTTTATTACTTTAATCTTAGAACATAAACATAACGGTACAGTACAGTATATTGTATATTTTCTGATTATTTTTTTCTGACTTAATCTTCATTATACATTTATAGAATAAATAGCCATAAAGTGTCAGTACATGAAGCACAATCAAATGCATATTACGTTATGTACAACAACTGATAGTGTAAGCACATAATATGTGATGACTTTACTGTAAGGACAGCCTGAGTGCACTAAGGTTACTGAGGAACTCATCATTGTCTTCATAACTCAGAGCTTTCTCATAGCACTCAATGGCTTGACGTTTCTCCCCTTTTACCTTATGAAGGAACCCTAGTATCCCATAAGCCTCCCCTTCCAGCGAGTTTCTCTGAATTCGTTTGTCAGCAGTCTTCTTTAAACTGTAGGCACTTCTCTTCCCTTCGACTGAATCCGGGCTCAACTTCAGACATTCCATGTAGTGTTTGATAGCTAACGACTCACATCTGTGGCAGTAGAGCTGGAATTCAGCATAATAATAATTGACAACATGTAGATTGTCGTTTTTCTCTCCGGCTGCTTTGAAAGTGACCTGAAACAGCTCCTCAGCCCGTGACATATCCTGGTTCTCTCCATACAGCAGCGCTAGATCACTCATTGCAGAAATAAAGGAGGCTGTCAGGCTGGTGGCCTTTTCTAAATGATAGATGCATTGATCGCGAATCTGTTGAACTCTTGACCCTTTGGCATGGTGACTTCCCTCCTGCCGAAGTTGGATTTTCTTCCATTTATAGCAAAGAGCTAACTGATGATGTATGAAACTTGAATCGGGTGAGCTTACAAGCGCTCGCTTCAAAAGAGCAATTGACCTGTCCACACTTCCTTGATTCCTGAAGAATATCGCAACATATCGCATGACATGTGGGTGATCTGGAGATCTTTCTAAAGCCTTCTCTACCAAACTGTCAGCCTCTTTGTACCTTTTGTAAACAATCAGTCGCATGCTTAAGAGGACTTTGAGAACGTCATCCTCTGGATTCGTGGCAATGGCCCGTCTCAGTTGCTTTATTGCAGGCGAATTCTCCAGAGTGAAACTCTTGTATTCGGTGCGATACAGAGCAATGGCATAACCAGCATTCAATTCGCCTTCCTCTGGTTCCAGTTCTAACGCCTTCCTGAAACATTCTTTGGCTATGTTGTAATATTTGCGTGAGAATTTAAGAAAAGTCCATCCCTTTTCACCAAGCACTTCTGGAACAGATGAACACTCAGTTGGAAAGGTTTCATTCATCTTCTGAAGCTTCTTCAGGTAACTTTCACATTCTGTGTAGTTCTTCATGTGGTAGTTTAACCAGGCAAGGTTTCCATAAGTGACAATGAGGGTTTTATGAAATTCATCCTGGTGGCATTCCATGAGTAGCTTCACGGATGTCATGAGATTATTTTGTGCCTCCTCGTGAAACCCCAGAAGGAACTGGACATATGCCAAAGCACTGTAAGTTCGGGCAAGTCCTTCTTTCTTTACGAGGTACAGCTTAATCTGTTCTTGCAGTCTATTGAGAACATCATTTAGATCTATATCATCTTTCATCAGAGCCCAGGTGAAGTGGCATTCCAACTGGAGAAGTTTCGTTCTCAAAGTTCTGTCCGGATCCATACCTGGAAAAAGAGAAAAATGTATATGTATATTAAATATTGTTTATTAAATAATAATAATACTACCACAGACAAAAACATCTGAATGTTTATATATAGCAGTGGCTATACCAATATACCAATAGCTTTCCACAGTAATTAATCACACACACACACACACACATATATATATATATATATATATACATACATATATTTTCAATAATTTTAGTTACTTATATTTCTTATGTATTTCGGGGCATTTTTATGTGTTTTATTTAAATGTATTTATTCTGGCCAAAATATATGTTAAAAAGTAAATTTATTCTAATTTCCTTGCCTCTTGAAGTACATTTTTTATATTAAATATGATATCTATCAGATTCATGTAACCTATATAAATAGCTTTGCTGAAACTACTGTAGACCAACTGAAAAAAACAAAACGTTGTAATTGTAGGGATGCACTTACCTTATCTAGGACGTCTGTATGATAAATGTTTCAGAACCTGTTTGATGAGGAAGGTGGTGCAGGCTTTATTTACCTCTCCTAGAGATGGGAGTGTCAGACTCAGAATGGAAACTGAAACCTTGGCTGAAGAGAGAGGGAAAGAGAAACAGCAAAAGACTGAGAGCTTAAGGCTGTCTCAAATGATGTGTAATATTTGGTAGTTAAATAAAGGCTGGTCTAAACCATTGCCAGTCATCTGGAGTCTAGTTGTCATGCTTCTTTTGGATATTTATTTTTGTCTTTTACTGGCATTTTCAGCTAAGAGACAATGACAAAACAAAACTGTAAAGTGAAAATATATTTTTTTTGTGTTTATTGATATTTTATATATATATATATATTGTATTTATATATAGTGACATATGGACTATATACAAACACACACATACAAGATGAAAGCTGAAAAGCTGAAAATTTTGTTTGCTACTGACTCACTAATAAAGACAGTCTTGTCGCCATCTAATGGTGTAACAACCTGCACTAATGTTAAAATCACCATCAACACCAAAACGTTTCTCGATTTCAAATACTATTATTAGATACTACTATTATTTATTTAACAGTAATATTAAATAAACAATAATAGCCTTCATAAAAGTATAAGACGTTTGTACAACAGGAAATAAACACATGCAAGCAATTCAGTCCAAAGTACAACAGCAGAACTCTGACAGCCACTGACAATATATGTTTACTTTTCTGCATTTTATTTTCGTTTTTTTTGTACTAGCTTATACATGAAATTGTGTACTCCAAACATTGTTAGCTCTTATTATGAATTGTGTTCTTCATTTGTTGCTTTGGATACAACCATCTGATGAAAGAATTCATGTAAATGAATAAGTGAACATTAAAAGCAAGTTTTTTGATAAATGTATTTACAAGTAAGAAATTAGTTCAATTTCAGTCCCTTAGCAAAGCTTTTAGACAGCTCACCAGTATGGGCTGTGCTGATGGACTCTCCGCAGATACTCCTTTGCTTGCATCTCCTGCTTGTCTTCAGAAGATATAAAAGCCAAAATCTCGAATGCTTCTCTGAATTTCTGCTTGGTGTTGAAATTCCTTTCTGCAATTAGTCTGAGCTTCTTGCCAGCTTGTTTCCTTTCATAGTTGTCAACAGGAATCATGTATGCTGACTTGAACTGACTGACTGCTTTGTCTTCATCCTTTTTCTTGTAGAGCAGGAATACACCATAGGATGTGTAGCAGTGCTGCTTATCAGACTCACCAAGAGCCTTGTCATCTATCAGGCTGCTGAAGATCTTCTCTGCCTTTTCAAGTTGCCGGCTTTCGGCCTCTGCTAAATTCACTTTGGCATAAATATTGTTAGGCTTCAGATCTACAGCCTTTGAGAAGTGCTGGATACATTCAATCACCTTAGCAACTTTCTGAGCAGCAGGAACGCTTCTCCCGGGCCTCCTCTCCTCCAACATCTGAATAAGCAGCTGTTTATGGCAAAGGCCGATTTGATGGTGCAGGAAGGAAGAGTTTGGGGCCTGCTTCACTGCCCTAGTGAGGACAGACAGTCATTATTTAATGGAGCCCTCTGCCCTGAAGTATTTAGCCACATATCTGGTTACTTGTGGGATGTCAGGGGACAATCTGAGGGCCTCTTTTATAAGGTTCTGGGCTTCCTGTCTCCTTGACCTCTGGAGTTTCAGAGCCAAAAGTACCATGATCTCAGTGTTTGTGGGCTCCAGGCTGAGAGCCTTTCTTAGCTGTTTGGTGACTGTTCCACTGTCATCTGCTTTGTTCATGCCGTCTATCCTGTAAAGCACTATTGCGTAGCCTACATTAAACAAGATGTTGTCTTGATCTGCCTCAAGAGCCTTAGAGAAACTCTCTTTTGCTTGCTCATAGAACCTTCCTCCAAGTCTCAAAAGGGCAAAGGCTCAGGCTTTCTCATCATACGGGCAAGTTGCAGGAGTAATCTGATGAACCTGGTATGTCCTTGCATCTACTTTTCACCTTTTTCAAGTAATCTTCCACATCATTTAGCCTCTGCAAGTGATAGTGTATGCAAAGCTGGAGAATGTCACAAGGAACTCAGCTTTCTTTCGCCGGTCTTCCTTTAATGCCGATTCAGCCTTTTAAAGGTAGTCCAGCTCACTCCCAGTCTTACCCAGAAGGCTGATATATGTGGCATGATACTTTTGTGGACAAAATCTGATCCGATCATGGAGTCTGTCTGGTAAACTGTTCAAATCCTTTATGTCAGGCCAGGCTAGGCTGGGGCACTGCCTCAAAAAAGGTGGGGAGGGTCTGGGGGCTTTACTCAAGTTAAAACACTTTCATCATCCTCATGAATGTATGCTGGTTTACCTAATGGCTGGGACACACACCAGTTTTTGTTCTGTGCTGATCACAATCGAACCCTTTCATTATAACATACAGAGTGTATACACGACGATGTTAATAATATATTATAAATACAAAAAAAACAATGTATAGTTAAAAGCACACGTCCAGTTTTGTATGAGTGAAGGAAATCCGCTTGCGGAGGGAGGAAAAAAAAAGTTCGGCAAAAGGCGGGATCGAACCCGGTCGATCGCGTCAAAAAGCTAAGGGCACACATTTATCCATTTGCACCACTGGAGCTGATGTTTTACAGCCACTTTTAACTAAATGTAAATAGACACCCCGTATTTTTTATTCCATAGTAAGGGCAATTCATACAATACATTTAAACTGAGCTAATTTAATACCATCTCCGAACTTTCTGCCACGACTCTTCTGTTCTTCGGCTGGTTCTTCTCTGTATACGTTGATTGACAGATGTCTCGTCCAGTCAGCGGTGAGTAATCCCAAACCAATGAAGCTGTCTCAAACTATACCTACCTCTTCCGGTTTGTCTGATTTGTCGTTGTGTTTTCTGACTTGTTAATTTCTTTTCAGATTTGTCATTGTGTTTTCTGACTTGTTATATTGTTTTCGAATTTGTCATTGAGTTTTCTGACTTGTTATAATGTTTTCTGAATTGTTGTTGTGTTTTCTGAATTGTTATTTTGTTTTTTAGACTTGCATTTGCGTTTGTAATTTGTTATTTTGTTTTCAGAATTGTGATTTGTTTTGCACTTCTCGGTCACCGTAGAAAGCGGCCCTAGGCAGCTGCCTTCACAGGATTTGTATTTTTCATTTATTTCGCTACAAAATTATCCTTGTAAGGCAATCCCTGTAAATTTCAAGCCATAATTATTCTCGCATTTTGTGTCATGAATCTGGGCCCTGCGTTTCTCCCTCTCTCCTCCAGAGGGCGCCATCTCCCGGACTCCATTCCCCAAACCCCATACACCTGTTCACTCATTACACTAATTCCCCAAACTCTATACACCTGTTGAGTCATTCACTCATTACACTCACCCTCAGCTGTTCCCCATTGTCACAGACTATATCTTCTCCTCTCACTCACCACTCTGCCTGGCTGTATTATCAATGTATTCGTATCTGTTTTATTTTGCCCTGTTGGCCTTTCTGTTCATTAAAAAGGTTTTCACCTGCATGTGGACCCAGACCCTGTTTCTCCTCTGTGTTTCGTACCGGGCCGTGACATTTTGTAGTGTTTCTATGAAATGCATTTTTAATGCAGTGTTGTGTAGTTTTAGTTAAAAATGTTATTGCTTAGTTTGGTTATCCTTCCATCACACATTTGTCAAGCAAACAAACTGTCCTAGATGTGTGACAACCATGGCCGGACTTACCGTTGGGCTTTATTTCATTTTTGCAATCATTTAATATTTCTACATTAAAATGTTATATTTAAACTTAACATTTATGCACAATCCATCTATGAATTTTGTTGATAGTGATTTCATTTGATTGTTAATAGCCAGCATGTCTTTCTATTCGATTGAATTTATTGATTAAATAAGAACCTGACATAAGTGGACACAGATATGACTATAACTTTTATAATACTAATAAGCCAACATCTCTGGGTTTTTTTTTTGTTTTGTTTTTTTGCTCAAAGTTATTTGCTCGAAGCCTAGACATGTTGCATATTAATTGTACTATTTATGAACTTCAAAGCATATGTTTGTGTACTTTGTGTTACTCCATAATGATGTTCTATTTGAGGGCATTTGTAGTGTAGGTATAGGGCCCAAACATAACCTCATGCCCAGGGGCCAAGTCCTGCCCTGCATGTGACAAACTCTTTCCTCCAGGGACAGCAAATTTCTGTCCTCCTGAGTACTTTGAGAAGGGTGAGTACTGCGGGAAGAAGGCAACGGTGTAGTCGCTTGTGGCAAAAAATCCTGACAACACGTTTGAGTGTCGCAGCAGCACTTGCCTGTTATAAACAGCAGATGGCGGTGTTTACTTGATAAAACTGGGAAAACTGTTCCACTGTCAGTCTCGTTGCTGTTCCTCGAGATACTCTTACAGAAGTTAAGAGTGGCACACGGAAATTGAATATTAACTGTCATATTTTGTAGGATTAATAGATATTTTGTCAGGTTTAAAAAAATCGGAATCTGGAATATCAATAGCAAGTGGGACTGGGCGAGATTAACTGCTTGACCTGCTATCTAAAAAGAATAACTGGTAGGCTACAGTGCCATTTCCTATAGGTAAGTTCGTCTACAGGTTCTGAATCTTACCTTACTCTTTTGTGCTGTTTGTTTAGTTATTCTTTCTGCACTGTGATTCAATACACTCTTTCCATTATCGTTTATATTATAATATTTTTGTAGGCTAATAAACCATTTTAGTCTCTTAAGTATTGCAGGATTTTTATATTTATAGATTTATATAGTTGCCTATCTGATAAACATGACACCAGATAGCCTACCTTCTCACACTACCGCAAAATATCCGGGAAATTCCAACAGGAAGAGCCATTTAGGGGACTTGCAGCGCGAGTAGCCTAGTGGAAAGAGGGCGGGACTTCTATACTTTATAAAAGCCACGGTACCCATGTGCTGCCATTCAGAAAGAGATCTGAAAATAAATAAAAATGTTTGGACTACAGTACATCTGGGACAGCATTCTGCAGTACGAGGCCGTGCTTAGGTCTCCATATTTCCCAGTTTTCTTCTCTATTACAGTCTACCTAAGCTTCTGCCTGCCTTTTGTCGTTCTGGATGCCCTATCATCTAGGGTAGCATGGATAAGGAGATACAAAATTCAACAGAAGACCAGCGTATCTTGGAAGATGATGTGGAGCTGCCTCGCACTCTCCCTCTACAACCATGCCGTGTACATCTTCCCACTGAGTGTCCTGCACTGGTACTGGAGACCTGTCAGCTACCCAGTGATGGCACCAGGGCTTCTGCGAGTCATCTGGGACCTTGCTGCCTGCCTGCTTCTCTTTGACTTCCAGTACTTTGTATGGCATCTTCTGCATCACAAAGTACCCTGGCTCTACTGCACTTTCCATAAGGTGCATCACAAATACACGTCCACCTTCGCTCTGGCCACTGAGTATTCGGGGGCGTGGGAGACTCTGTCATTGGGTTTCTTCGCTGCAGTGAATCCCATGTTACTGGGGGTTCATCCTATGACAGAGATGCTTTTCCATATGCTGAACATGTGGCTGTCAGTTGAGGACCACTGTGGCTATGACCTGCCATGGGCGACACACAGACTGGTGCCTTTTGGTCTGTATGGAGGAGCTCCGCACCATGATGTCCACCATCAGAAGTTCAAGTCCAACTATGCTCCATATTTCACTCACTGGGACAAGCTCTTTGGGACACTGCACTCTGAATGAACTGAGCAACTGGAACAAACTACATGAACTGATTTCATCTGACTTTTTTGTAAAAAAGTGCATTACCATTCCATGAATGAATACCTTTGACTCTAAAACTTTTTTTTAAAAGTTGCTTTATAATTCATGCGTGTTAAATTAATGTACTCATTTATTTATTTAATGTCTGTATTTAAGTGTGACTGTAGCCTAAGAAAAATTATCAGAGATATGACTATGCTATGTCTAAGGAGTATGTGAGATACATATGTTAACCTTAACCTAATATATTTTTATTTATTTATAAGACAGTTTTGATGAATGTTTTAAACTGGAACATGAAGAACAAATCTAACAAAACTAATGGCAATAAAGCTATGAAGTAAATAATATTTCTGTGTTTGTGTTTTCATTTTGAATATTAAGAATACATTTGTGACAAAAAGTAACTGTCACAATTTATGGTACAATTTATTCTCAGAATAACGTCTGAATAAAGTGATTTGGGGAAGTTAGCTATTATATATTAACATGTTATTAATTCAAGTATTTAACCAACAAATAATTACTAACATAAGACAATAAAATTACACATGGGTATATTATTTATCTTATTAATGTAAAAAGTTAATGAATCACATACAGTATGTGCATTATGAAACCATGCCAAATAACTGTCAAAATGACATGCACTGCAATCTTTTTAAATCGTGCTTTACAAATAATGGAATATGACTATGTTGTGGGCTTGGGTCTAGCAACTGTGGCCCTGGAACTGTTTCTATTAACAGAAAACAATAAAATAAAAAAGGAGAAATTATCAGTCAGATTCAGATTGTAATTTTGCTACAAAAATTTCCCAGTGAGGAAAATATCTCCAAAACCAAAACAATCTAAAATAACAAACATCAGTGACTGATTTGCCATTTGGTATTATTAACTCACAGTTCCAGTGGCTCACGCCTCTAGAGGGAAAGAGGGTGCATGTGTTGTCTCAGACACATCCTTAAAAAGACAATGAAGAATTTCCCAAGTCATGTGAGAATTCCCAGAATTGCCATAATTCCTGTCATGCACTAGTTGATATCCAAGCATGTGTTTTTGTTCTTTGCTTCTGATTATTATGGTGATTTAGTTCATAAAAATAGACTATAAAGACATGTAATTATTGTGAACTCTCTTCTAGTCCATACTTACTTCTGTGTTCTCACACTTTTTTTTGTTTTACTATTTTTTAAAATGTTTATACACACACACACACACACATATTTATTATTATTTGCGCATGTGTGTGTGTTATACAGCTTACATGTATAAGCTGTCAAATTTTTACACCATTGAAAATTTCCAAACATCATTGTGGAACCTGTTCATCTTCATTCATGCTTTTCTGCCCTTACCACTTCTAGCGGCCTGTGAAGTAATCTTAAAAATTTGGTAACCTTAATATACACCTTAGTTTGAGTTTCATGTGTGGGAAGAAGACTTTGTATGCTTTAATGGCAGTTAGACACACACCAAGAATTTAAGAGGAAATAACATTTAAACATACAGCTGTCCGTTATCATCACTGTTAATATCTGAGTTCAGCATTCTCATTCAGCATTCTCATTCTCTCATGCTCACACAAAACGCCATTACAGTAACACACATCACACTAAATTAATGCAACAAACATTAATTGAATAACATATTACAACAGAAAACACCACAATGTACATGAATGATGATAAAATTAAGAAACAACTTTTTTTCATTCTAAATAAAGATGGTTCATGCTGGGAATTCTGTGAATATCCTTTTACTCATTAATTATAAGGGAATTCATACTTTTTTACTTAAAATATATATTTTAAAATATTTTACTGACAATGTATTGCTTTCTTGAGTATAATACAAATGCATACTCTTTAGTGGTAACAAATATTTTACAGCTAAATTATGTGTCTTTAATCACTGTATATGATAATATAACTTTTTACATTCTCTTTCAGTTTAAATCACTAACAATCACAGTGTAGTTCATAGCCACATTTCAATGTACAACAACATTCAAAAATCTATAAAATATGTCAAATAGAACCCATGGTTTGGAATTGTATTTTCGAGCGAGTTTTAAATAAATTATGAATATCTAAAAAAAAAAAGTTAATGAATAAAAACAAAGAGATAAGTGGTGTATACATTGTCTGCTATCTGTATATACCCAGATGTGTGGTTTCCAGGAGTATGGGGGATTCCAACATGAGGTCACACGTCCTTTTTACTAGACAAAACCTAAAGCTTTATGAAAAAAAGATCAAAATCAGTTCTGATGAAAATAGTGTCATATGAGAGAATATGAAACTCTAAAATTGATCTGCCAATGACTTGAAAAGTGTGTGAAAAGTTTGATGTTTTTAAGCACCAACAATCATAGTCTCAACTGCTTTTTTACAGGAGACATTTCAAAAGTCAGACAAGGACAGCTATTCTTAACCACAAAAGATGATAAAAAGTGAAAGAGGAAAAGGAACAAGAAGAAACAGCAAAAGTGAGAGTATGCTAAAAACTCTTTTCCTCCAAGCAAAAAAATTTAACTACACATCCTCCTTAATCATGAAGCTTGCACAATACTCAAGAGAACAAAAAGGTTGGACTTTGATCTTGCCTTTGGGATACTGAATCAAAATGACATATTGTGCAACTTCCTGTACAAGTTCAGACAGACAGAGTTTTGTCAAAGGAGATCTGGCTCCTACGCAGTTATTATGGTTCCAATCTGAGGACACAAAGAGATGCATTATAAAGACTTTTTAGATT
>NW_015538182.1:165249-168165 GCF_001515605.1 Sinocyclocheilus anshuiensis
GAAAGAGGGTGCATGTGTTGTCTCAGACACATCCTTAAAAAGACAATGAAGAATTTCCCAAGTCATGTGAGAATTCCCAGAATTGCCATAATTCCTGTCATGCACTAGTTGATATCCAAGCATGTGTTTTTGTTCTTTGCTTCTGATTATTATGGTGATTTAGTTCATAAAAATAGACTATAAAGACATGTAATTATTGTGAACTCTCTTCTAGTCCATACTTACTTCTGTGTTCTCACACTTTTTTTTGTTTTACTATTTTTTTAAATGTTTATACACACACACACACACACACATATTTATTATTATTTGCGCATGTGTGTGTGTTATACAGCTTACATGTATAAGCTGTCAAATTTTTACACCATTGAAAATTTCCAAACATCATTGTGGAACCTGTTCATCTTCATTCATGCTTTTCTGCCCTTACCACTTCTAGCGGCCTGTGAAGTAATCTTAAAAATTTGGTAACCTTAATATACACCTTAGTTTGAGTTTCATGTGTGGGAAGAAGACTTTGTATGCTTTAATGGCAGTTAGACACACACCAAGAATTTAAGAGGAAATAACATTTAAACATACAGCTGTCCGTTATCATCACTGTTAATATCTGAGTTCAGCATTCTCATTCAGCATTCTCATTCTCTCATGCTCACACAAAACGCCATTACAGTAACACACATCACACTAAATTAATGCAACAAACATTAATTGAATAACATATTACAACAGAAAACACCACAATGTACATGAATGATGATAAAATTAAGAAACAACTTTTTTTCATTCTAAATAAAGATGGTTCATGCTGGGAATTCTGTGAATATCCTTTTACTCATTAATTATAAGGGAATTCATACTTTTTTACTTAAAATATATATTTTAAAATATTTTACTGACAATGTATTGCTTTCTTGAGTATAATACAAATGCATACTCTTTAGTGGTAACAAATATTTTACAGCTAAATTATGTGTCTTTAATCACTGTATATGATAATATAACTTTTTACATTCTCTTTCAGTTTAAATCACTAACAATCACAGTGTAGTTCATAGCCACATTTCAATGTACAACAACATTCAAAAATCTATAAAATATGTCAAATAGAACCCATGGTTTGGAATTGTATTTTCGAGCGAGTTTTAAATAAATTATGAATATCTAAAAAAAAAAAGTTAATGAATAAAAACAAAGAGATAAGTGGTGTATACATTGTCTGCTATCTGTATATACCCAGATGTGTGGTTTCCAGGAGTATGGGGGATTCCAACATGAGGTCACACGTCCTTTTTACTAGACAAAACCTAAAGCTTTATGAAAAAAAGATCAAAATCAGTTCTGATGAAAATAGTGTCATATGAGAGAATATGAAACTCTAAAATTGATCTGCCAATGACTTGAAAAGTGTGTGAAAAGTTTGATGTTTTTAAGCACCAACAATCATAGTCTCAACTGCTTTTTTACAGGAGACATTTCAAAAGTCAGACAAGGACAGCTATTCTTAACCACAAAAGATGATAAAAAGTGAAAGAGGAAAAGGAACAAGAAGAAACAGCAAAAGTGAGAGTATGCTAAAAACTCTTTTCCTCCAAGCAAAAAAATTTAACTACACATCCTCCTTAATCATGAAGCTTGCACAATACTCAAGAGAACAAAAAGGTTGGACTTTGATCTTGCCTTTGGGATACTGAATCAAAATGACATATTGTGCAACTTCCTGTACAAGTTCAGACAGACAGAGTTTTGTCAAAGGAGATCTGGCTCCTACGCAGTTATTATGGTTCCAATCTGAGGACACAAAGAGATGCATTATAAAGACTTTTTAGATTTGGACATTTAAACATTTAAAACTGCATTGTATTTCCAAGTGCACGTACAAGCAATGTTGATGCGAACCAAGATCAGTCAGACAGAAGGTCTGCAATATTAGGTTTAACTTAAGCTAATGATAAGAAGGTAAAATTCAGCTAAATGTCTCTTGTCCCTTCTAATTAAAATATTTTATTTCAAATTATGACTTTGCAATGTAAGCATCCTGACAAAGTATGTAAATATATGAATATAAAACTACATACAGTGGGTATAGAAAAGAATCACAGCCCTTTAAAATAATCACATTTTGTTGCTTTGCAGCCTGAAATGAAGACGGACACAGTTTTTGTTTTATCCAGCTGTATTTACTCAGTGCAACTTATAACATCCAAGTGAAAGATATAACACCAACATGTCAGGAAAAAAAAAAAAACAGAATCGCTGAGTTGGAAAAAGGATCATCCCCTCCTAAAAATGACTTGTAGGTAATCACCTTCTCAATGGCACACAAAGCCATTTGATTTTCAACTGTGATCAGCTGTGGTCATTTTGATTAGCTCAACATGAAAAGAGATTTCCTGGAGCATTTCAGGCCTTGGTAGTGCAACTGAAGCAAACATTCAACTATGGGTGGCAAGGCACTGTCAAAAGATCTCCGGAGTGAAGTTGTGGACAGGCACAAGTCAGGAGATAGATACAAAATTAAAAAACCGAAGGCTTTATCAATGCCTAGAAGCACAGTGAAGTCTATTAATAAGAAGTGGAGGGTATTTGGAGCAACACAGACCCACAGGACGTCGCTCCAAACTGGATGAAAGAGCCAGGAGGAAGGCCTACAGCAACTCTGAAGCAGTTGCAGAAATTTATGACAAAGTGTGGTCACTGTGTGCATGTGACAACAATATCACAAATTCTCCACAAATGTGGCTTGTATGGGAGGGTTGCAAGAAAAAAAGACACTCCTCAAGAAACTCTTCACGTCTCCTTTGCCAAAACGCACCTCGAAGATTCTGA
This sequence comes from Sinocyclocheilus anshuiensis, assembly GCF_001515605.1. Lineage (NCBI taxonomy): Eukaryota > Metazoa > Chordata > Actinopteri > Cypriniformes > Cyprinidae > Sinocyclocheilus > Sinocyclocheilus anshuiensis. The sequence goes on from NW_015538182.1 coordinate 168,079, forward strand.
GGCAGATGAGACTAAAACTAAATTATTTGGCCTCAACACCAAACGATATGTCTGGCGGAAATCCAATACAGCTCACCATCCAAATAA
>NW_015538182.1:168736-176202 GCF_001515605.1 Sinocyclocheilus anshuiensis
GGTGTTTCTCTGCAGCAGGGACTGGAGCACTTGTCGGGATAGAAGGAAAAATGGATGGGGCAAAAAACTGTCAAATTCTTGAGGAAAATGTGCTGCTCTCTGCCAGAAAGTTGTCAGTGGGAAGAAGGTTTACCTTCCAACATGACAATGACCGAAAGCACACAGTGGTTAAAGGAGATAAAGGTGAATGTCCTTGCATGACCATGTCAGAGCCCAGACTTTAACCCTGTTGAATATCTTTGGAATGACTTGAAGACTGCAGTCTACAAATGGTCAACTTCAAATTGAACTGAACTTGAGCAGTTCTGCAAAGAAGAGTGGGCAAATATTGCAAAGTCTAGATATGCAAAGTTAGTAGAGACATATCCCAACAGACTAAAGGCTGTAATTAAAGCAAAAGGTGGTTCAACAAAATACTGACACAAGGGGGTGATCCGTTTTCCAACTCAGTGATTCTGTTTTTGTTTTTTTCTCTCTGACATGTTGGTGTTATATCTTTCACTTGGATGTTATAATATGAGTAAATACAGCTGGATAAAACAAAAACTGTGTCCTTCTTCATTTCAGGCTGCAAAGCAACAAAATGTGATTATTTTAAAGGGGGTGATTCTTTTCTATACCCACTGTATGTTATTATAGGCCAGGCTTAAAATATAACACAATATGTCTGGGGGCACTGCTCTATCTCTACCTGCAGGTCTTTTACGTGATAAAGGTTGGTGACCCCTGATCTAATGTGTACAGTGATGCTGAAAGAGCAATCGTCTCTCACACTTTACACTGCATGATAGTGATCAATGGGTTATGGGTAGATAGTCCCATAACTGATTATGTGACCTGTAGCAAACGTCAGTGCAGAATTCTTGAGTATATTGGGGTTTTGTTGTGGGCAGGAAACATGACTTAAAGACCCCAGGGGAAAAACACTGGTGCTCAACCAAACTCCAACTAAACAGTGGTGTGATCTGACAAAATCACAAAACCAAAATTTGCATTTTAAATACTGGTATATATTTGTCACGATGCACCCACACGAGGAACGAGGAGACGCTGGAGAATACTTAATATTTGAGGGAAATAAAGACAGAATTATAACAGCAGTTTTCAGTTTTAATTTTATAACAAAAATGGGGTATTTGTCCTCAGACAAGTGATAATCAACAGAAAATATGTAATGTCTGTGTAATATCCAAGAGCAAGGGGGTTTCCAGAGTCAGGACCAACTCGCCTCAGGCTTTTAATAGGTTATAAATTAGGCACCAATGTGCTATCCACCATGTAGAATTTTGCTATAAAAATACAAGCATTATGATATTTTGGTGGACCTGTATATGTCATTTAATGATTTAATGTTAATATGCTAACATATTTGAGCTGTTGCAATCTGTTTTGCTGTAAAATGTGTTATTATTAACATGATGGAAGGACCAAAGTTCATCAGATTAGGGCCTCCATCATTGGTGGCCAATAATAACAAAAAAGTAGAGGGTTACTCACACAAATACAAACGCCATTATGGTAACACGTATCACACTAAAAATGTATGCAATAAACATTAACTGAATAACATATTACAAACTTTATTACAAACTTCATATTACAAACACAAAATGTGTGTATTAAATACTGATATATAGTAAATAACTTGAGGAAAATAAAGACTTATAACAGCAGTTTTCAGTTTTAATTTTATAACAAAAATGGGGTATTTGTCCTCAGGCAAGTAATAATCAATAGAAAATGTTTAATGTGCGTGTAATATCCATGCGCAAGGGGGTTTCCAGAGTCAGGACCAACTAGCCTTAGGCATATAATCGGTTATAAAGCAGGCACCATGCACATGCTATTCACCATATATTTCAACACTGATGTAAGCTATTTCCTGTGAATGTGTGAGAGATCTGATTCATTAGCCGGTAAAAAATACAAGTTTGCAGTATCATGCAGCATAAAAGGCTGTATTTGTACAGATAAAATAAGTGCAAGTGGCTGACCCGAAGCCTTGCACATTCAAGTTAAAATGCTAATGTTTAAAAAAAAAACGGGTTTAGTCCTCCAGGAAAAGTACAAGTGAGGAGACAATTATCATCACCTGCCTGTGCTGACATCAGTTTCTTATTATGAAATGAGGAACTTGTGACATGAGCAAAGGCAATGATCATGCTTCTGTACTAAAAACATGAATCTGCCAAAAGACTTCACCGTAATCAAAATTGCTCTAGCACACACACACACACACACACACACACACAAATGTTCTACTCACTTCCAGGCTTTAGGACATTTCACTTGCTTTATTGGCAGCAAACCACATTTTTTACAGATTAATTACTGACAAAAAAAAGTGATTTGTGGACTGACTGACATTGCCAAAAGAAAAAGACATCAACTGTGAATGATTAAACTTGTTTCATTGTCATTAAATGACTCAAATTCTGTATAATGAAAAATGTTTTTCACAGGAAACTTTCTTGAGAGATATTTGACCCATTAAATACCTTTGAGTGTTGTAGAAAAGTTGCTTTAAGCCATATCAAAACAGCATGCCTGGAACATGCACATGCAGATGCAGATGTATAAAATAATACTCAAATTACACCTCAGATGAAACTGGATGATGGCAGACTGATCGTAAAATATTCCCACTGGGTGCATTTTTCATTTTTAGTGAGCACTTTCACACCATGATAAGTTTAGGCCTACTACAAAGATATGTCATTACTAGACAGGATATGAGCCATGCGAAGTCTTTAATGAAATCCATACAGCAGATGAATGCTGTAAAGGTTTGGAGTTTCTAGGGTATAGTAACATTTATGCATCACAGATTTACAGCTTAACGCTATAAAGCATTTCTCAGAGAACAACGGGGGGTGGGAGATGAGGGATAGTGGTTGGGGCTTACTTAAATGCCTGTGTCCAAAATTGCCCCCATTCAACTTTTTCCTAGTGAGCCAGCTGCATTTTAAATTATGGGAGGCACTTCTTTCGGGAAAGTTGCATTCAAAAAGACTGAAACAAATCACTTTAAATCATGAAGTTGTGATACAAATAATCCTTATCTCTCAGTGACTGAATGAGCTGTAAATTTTCCTTCGTGTTCAAGAAATGCAGTTATTAGAGAGAGAGAGAGAGCAAGAGACAGAGAGAGAGAGAGAGAGAGAGAGAGAGAGAGGGAGAGATATTAGAGAGAGAGAGATTAGAGAGAGAGAGAGAGAGAGATAGAGAGAGATGTTGTGTGTATACACCATACACACCATACAAAATGGTTAATCCATTGTATTCATTTGCTTTATTTTACACCTTTATTATATATAATTGTAATTGTTTGTTATTATTTGGATAGAGATACTGTCCCCTCTTTTTTTGTTAATGTTTCCCTTTTCTTTTCTATTATTACTTTGGTGGTGTAATTATATTCTGTATTTACATATACTTAAAATGCTTTGGTAATATAATCCAAATGTCATGCCAATAAAGCAACTTGAACTTAAATGCCATGTAGCTTTTATGTCATGTCATTTTTATTCTATTTTTTAAATATTTTTATTTGCTTGGTCAGTGTCATTGTGGGTTTTGGTTCTTTTGCTGTTGTAGGTTATAAGGACCTTTGAAATAACTTAAATTATTTGGCAAGTAATGTGAAGACTTGCCTAGAACTACTTTAGACATACGTTGCGTATCCCTGAAAATAACTGCACATCAGTTCACTTCAGTTCCAGTCCCACTCAAGTAACCCTGAACATCTTGATTAGCTGGTTCAGGCGTGTTTGACTGGGGTTGGAGCTGAACTCTGATGGACAGCATCTCTCCAGGAGCAGGGTTGGAGACCCTTGGTATATCATATTTGATATATGATATATAAACGCTTTTACATCTTTAAAGTAATAAATCAAAAAAACTAGTTTGTTCACTAGATTTGGAGCTCCTTTACAAGAATGAAAATGGCAGGTTGAGTAAAGTAAGAAAATGATCTGACTGCAGCAGTTCATGAAAGGGCCTCGGGGCCAATTATCCATCAGGGTCCCTAGCGCTCATACTCCAAGGGCTGTATCTGTCATTTCTGTCATTGGTGATGGGGCCCCATATATCCCCCTGGACCCCCGGGCCTTTGTTGCTAGTTAATGTTTTCACTAGTTACTGACTGACATGTGTATGAGTTTGACATGTGTTATGATAAAAACCCATAATAATCCCCTGTAACCTGTAATGTCAGTGCATACCAAGTCTTGAATATCTATTTTTATTAATTTTTTTTGTAGACACATAACCTAAAGACCACAGGGGGAAAAAAACATAACGTAACACGGAGGTTTGCTACAACAAAAACAATCCTGCATTAAATCTTTAGATAAACTGCTGTGGTGGAAAATTAAGACGGACATGTGAAAGCAGAAGTCAGGCAACTCAAAGAGGCTTTTATTTTAGTACAAAATGTGAATGAAGGGTGTGATAGAGTTCATGAAACATCACCCAGGCAGTGGTGGAAAGAGTACGGAAAAAAATATACTAAAGTAAAAGTACCATTACATTCCAAAAAATGTAGTGTGAGTAAGAGTAAAAGAGTAGCTTATTTAAAAGTACTCATGAGTAGTGAGTACTGAGCTGTGGATTCTATCCCCCTTATAATAAACGTTGTATACTGCAATTTAAACATTTAGAAAACATTGTTCACATTGCCTTTTGTTGTTTGTCAGAAAGAATGAAGAAAATCTATCATCCAGCAGTTTTAATTTTGACTGCCAACTCCTTAATATATATCAAAACAACATGGAAAAACTATTAAAGTGATGAAAAGATGAAAGTTATTCTCAGTACACTCATCACCATTTAAATCATAATGTCTGAAAAAATAGATTTAAATTAGGTGTAAGGCCACTGAGCCAGAGCATGCTATTGTTACACATAAAATATTAATGTTTAGAACAATGCAAAGAATACAAAACCATTAGAAACTCATACGAGAGTTCAGCATCACAGAACATGATGGGTTAAAAAGAGAGATTAAAAAGAGCCAAATTCTCTCCAAAATGGTGCCAGCTAAAGAAATGAGAAGCATAAACATGATCATTTAAGTTACAGTTTAAACATAAATACACATTGTTCTAGAAGGAGGGCATCATCCCCTACCTTTTACACAGCTACATTTACTCAAATTGTTATGCAGATAATACAATTTGTAAGGAGAAAAAAATGCATTAAATAGGGAAGTATTTCTGGGAAAACTTTTTTTAAAGGCACAATATGTAAGATTTTCATAATAAAATATCCAAAAAACATTTGCACAGTGTTATATATTTTATGCAGTTACACTACGTTATCCCAAAAGTTCCAAAGGATTTGTAAATCCAGATAAATTCCAATTTAAATAATGGCTCGTCCCGGTTCATTGTCGCCTATCAGTGATGTAATATCCGTGCTATCGGATTTCGCAACTATGGCAATACACGTGGACACAAATGCTGCTGTACAGTTAAACTAAATCCATTATGGCTGTCGCAAATAAAATGAAAATGAAATGAAAAGTGTTGACTCCAGCATTAAATTTAGATCTGTTCAATGTTGCACCATGATTCTTTTTTACGCGTTTTTACAGTGTTGCATGTTATAACCAATCACACACTAGTCTGTTGAGCTTATGAATGCAATGGCCAATCAGAAGCGTTCAGATGAGTCATCGCGGAAACACCAGTTTGTTTTTGTTCAGTGCGTGCTCACTGACTAAATTCTGCTCTCTCGCAAATTCTCTCATCATAAACAACAAAGTGCAGATGTAGGTATGATGTAAGTAGGAGATTCATTAATCAAACAGTGTTGAACAAGGGGAGTTTTTTGAGAGTGCTTAAACTCGCGCTAGACTGAAGTCAGTTACTGTTCCTTGACTATGTAAATGTTCTTTGCTTGCTTTCTCTGTATAATTTATTTGCTGTTTGAATAACTTTATAAGGTACAGGTAATAAAAAATGTATTCATTACATCCATGAACATGATTCGAACATCTCTAGATGGTGAAAACGGCATCTCCCATCATTCCACTCTCCTTCATAACATCATAAAACTTTGCCTTTTTTATTGTTTTGAAAATGCAACCTCTAGCAGCAAAAATATAAGGTGCATCCGAAATCGCATACTGTCTGAGTAGGTACTACCTTTGAATTTACTTCACGACCATTAAGTATGTTCTATATAGTATGAATATGGGTAGTATGAATGAAATTCAGATGTACAATATCTGCCATGTTGTTACTGTCACATGACCTACCAGCATCAGTTGTGTACGCTTCACTGCCATTCATAAATCCTCTCCCATGGCTTCATGGGATAGTAAAGTGTCCATCTAATGTGCACTTCAGAATCCGGGCGGAAGAAGTAGGTCATCCGGGTACTTTTCACCTAAAATATGCTCATTTTCCAACTCCCCTAGAGTTAAACAGTTGAGTTTTACCGTTTTCGAATCCATTCAGCCAATCTCCGGGTCTGGCAGTAGCACTTTTAGCTGTAGCTAAGCATAGATCATTGATTCTGATTAGACCGTTAGCATCTCGCTCAAAAATAACCAAAGAGTTTTTATATTTTTCCTATTAAAAAACTTGACTCTTCTGTAGTTACATCGTGTACTAAGACCGACGGAAAATGAAAAGTTGCGATTTTCTAGGTCGATATGGCTAGGAACTATACTCTCATTCCGGTGTAATATCAAGGAACTTTGCTGCCATACCATGGGTGCAGCAGGCGCAATGATATTACACAGCACCTGAAAATAGTCCCCAGCACGCTCCCTGTGCAAGCAGGTGGTCACGTTGGTTATGTTGACGGAAGTTAGACTATTTTCAGGCACTGGGTAACGTCTACACCTACCCCAACCCTAAACCTACCCCTTACAATAATACAAAGCTGTACAGTGTGAGAAAAATTACGCTATAATGATGTGCGCATGCCCAGTAGTTTTTGCTGTATGCCATCTAGACTTAACCCACAATAGGCTCGTTTGAGATTAGCAAAATCTGCGCAGAACCGATCACCGGTGATCACCGCAAGATGCATGCCGGTTAGAAAAGTGTCCGAGTTACGTCCGACTTGCTCTGATGTCATGCTGACGTGTGCCAAAAACTCTCGCGACGGCGAGGCGGCTGTGTCGGATTGTGCAGTCAAGCGCAGTTGCTCTCCACCAACTGCGCCGATCAAAAGCATGATGGGAAACGACTGGCTGACGACACAACTTAATGCTTATTGGTTCAGACAACTGTGATGCTGCGTTCTCTTCTAAAATGTTTACATTTTTTTATCTGGTTCCATGCGATTATGTATTTAAATTATGCATGAATGTTCCCAAACACTATGACAGTGTGATCTCTGTGTGAGATATGTGATTGTTGTCATATTACTATAAAAATCTAATATACATGTTTGTATTAAAGGGGTCATATGATGTTGCTAAAAATAACATTATTTTGTGTATTTGGTGT
>NW_015538182.1:176899-179992 GCF_001515605.1 Sinocyclocheilus anshuiensis
TTAGAACGAGCCGTTTTAGGTAGGTGTGGCTGACTCTTAACTTTTATAAAGAATATCTCTTTGGATTTGAGACTTTAGTCTTTGCAACTTTACAGATCTTCTTTATGCACCAAGAGCTTGTAACACTCCAAAGAGAAATTAAAAATTGAAATCGCATCATATGACCCCTTTAAAGTACAAATGGATAACAAATACACCATTCGTATGGAATTAAATAGCAAGCACTTTGAGTGTCTTGTTCATCATATTTATTTTCATATAAAAGCAACAGAATTTATATTATATCATGTTTATTAGCAACACAGCACGTGAGTGTGAATAACGCGATATTCGCCTTTGATCTCGTAGGTATCTGTTCCACTTCGAGAGGTCAGAACTGTCCGTCTTGACTGAGCTTATTTCACTCCTCCCCTCACTGCAGCCGCCTCTCGCCTACATTTCAGGCGAGGCGAGGCGCATCTCAAACAAGCCTAATTTCTTCCTGCCTATCGTCCGCCATGTTTATTCTCAAGTCTCGAGAGATTTTGCAAGATTTCCCGTTTTCACAGTCGGGACTCTGGTTGAAAATCTGTTTGTGTGTGGTGTGCTGTCATACACCACACAAGGAGCAAAACGGTTAAATCTAGGATTTTTTGTCCTCATGTTTGTGGTCTCTCGCATTTTGCAAATCTTATAAGATTTTAAAAATCTTTTAGTGTGTACCCAGCATAAACGGGAGTGGAATTTACCGCATTATGAACGTAACACTTGCGGGAGTTATTAACATTGTACGCAATACCCGCAACCTCACACCAAATTTCAGGCCCTGTAGGTAGGCTAGCAAATACAGATCATTTAGTAAGTAGAAATCCGAAATGTACCTTAACATATTAGAGGAAGATGCTGATGACTCGAATGAATTGATGCTTGAAGAATGCGCTTCCAGCAGGCATGATTAACAACAGTTTGTGGTTAAAGTTTTCTATGCACAATTTGATTTGTTGAGAGTCACGAGACTGATTACTCCCTCTCTCTCTATCCAATCACATTGATGGATAAAATAAAATTAAAACAAGCATGTAACAACCAAAAACGGAAAGAGAGAAAATAGCAGAGTAAAAGTACAGATACATCACTTAAAATGTACTCAAGTAAAAGTAAACAATTTTTAAACTCAAAAAAGTACAATTTCTGATCAAAACTAGGCTACTTAATTACAGTAATGTGAGTATTTGTAATTTGTTACTTCACACCCCTGCACCCAGGCCAAAGACTTGAATTAAAATCTTTACTTCTGCTTTTTTTCAGTCAAACTTAAGGCAGCTTGAACTGTGGAACAGCAGAACTAGCTGAATCATACTTGCAAGGCTGTGAAAGGTATTAGTCATTTAAACAAACAACTTATTTTTCATGTTTCTAATTGTTAGTTAAACATTTCCACCACTTATAGGGGGTTCATTGGGGGGGAAGCAGCAAACCAAACTAACACTAACTTTCCTATAGTTAGATTGCTGATTTCCAGAAAAGATATGGACTAACCAATGTCTGCTAACCAGTAACCTACTGTTATTCCAACTACTCTCTCCACCAGCTCAGTCTGACTTTTTATCTGGTTATGTTGAATTCCACTCACCAACCCTTGTATGTTAAAAATTCTTATTTGAATGTCCTCAAATATAGTTGTGTCACTATAAAGCCCTATTTACTAATTCATTTATTTATCATTATTTCTCATTTCCATATTTTTTATGTTATCACACACTTTATATTACTCATATACATCGTCATTTGACCCAATCTGACTGGTCACACAGACCTGTATTTGAACCTTGTCTCAGCTATGAGGAACTGAAACTGTTCCTGATAAGCAGCCTGATACTAGGCCGTGTGTTTTGAGTTTGAGCTCCGTCAAGTTAATTCTTTATCGTCTATTTTTTTTTTCTTAAAATCAATTTTATACACCATCATTTTCATTTCTATAACGTGTGAATATATCCCCTATCGTATTCTACAACAAAAACAATCAGAGCGCCTTGTTATCACTAGTTCTATTTTGATTTCCCGAGTCCGCTATTAGCATATAGCTCATTAGCATCGCCAGCGTGGTTGCCGCTAATCTCGCTTACACTGCTAATACTCTATTCCAGTGGTGGACGAAGTACACAAATCAAGTACTTGAGTAAAAGTACAGATACGTATAATAAAATATTACTCCAGTAAAAGTACTCCTTTTTCAATTTTACTCGAGTGAAAGTACAAAAGTACTCGATTTTTTATGTACTTAAGTAAAAAGTACTGATAGATGAATATTCATTTTGCAGTTTTATATAGGCTACTTTTATCATTTAATTTTATATTAGCATATATTTTTTTATAATCCTATTGCTCAAAATACCTGGGATTTTACCAAAATAACCAATAAGGAAATAATGAATATAATAAGGAAAATATTTTCCTGCAGGATGGGTTGGAGCGAAGGCTGTCTCCCTCCACCCTTAAGGTGTATGTTGCCGCCATTGCCGCACATCACGAGGCAGTAGACGGTAAGTCTTTGGGGAAGCACGACTTGGTCATCAGGTTTCTCAGAGGGGCAAGGAGGTTAAATCCTCCGCGCCCTCACCTGTTACCCTCTTGGGATCTCCCCTCGGTCCTGACGGCCTTGAAGGAGGAGCCCTTCGAGCCTCTGCAGTCAGTAGAGCTTAAGTTTTTGTCGTTGAAGACTCGACAGAAGTCGAGAAGACGAGAAGACTCAACGTCGGTGCTCCTCACCGCATTGGCCTCGGTCAAGAGGGTAGGGGACCTGCAGGCATTTTCGGTCGACGAGTCGTGCCTGGAATTCGGAGCGGGTAACTCTCACGTTGTCCTGAGACCCCGACCTGGATATGTGCCCAAAGTTCCCACCACGCCTTTTAGGGATCAGGTGGTGAACTTGCAAGCGCTGCCCCGGGAGGAGGCAGACCCAGCCATCGCTCTGCTCTGTCCCGTTCGTGCTCTGCGCATTTACGTGGACCGTACGCGGAGCTTCAGGACCTCAGACCAGCTCTTTGTCTGCTTCGGAGGACAGCAGAAGGGAAAGGCTGTCTCCAAACAAAGACTTGCCCACTGGTTAGTGGA
>NW_015538182.1:182173-182626 GCF_001515605.1 Sinocyclocheilus anshuiensis
ACTCGCCTCTGTTAGGCAGTAACGCCGGACCCGCTCGGTGTCGATCACGCTTGCTGCGCCATTTCCCTCTACGGACCGGATACGTGCGCTTTTTTGCTTCTCAGTTCAGTTCCCCATGGCGAACCCTGTGGAGTTCCTCCTGCACCCTCGGCGGTCAGGCGTGGCGGAGGGCCAGACGCCAGGTTCAGCACTCGTGTGCATGCCAAGGTCAGCCCTTGTGCTGGGCTAGGTGCCCGTGTGTAGTGATTCCCCCTTCGGGTCGTAGCGTCCCCAACTGGGTACGCTTTCCCAGTGTTATCTAATGTACCACTGTACGGAACAGCAGTGGCGGACACCTCTGCCTAGCCCTTCCGCCCCAACTGGTGTGGGGGGACTTGCCGGCTTCCGCAGGGCACTGGAGGGGGTCAGCAATAGTGGCGTTTTCCATACGGATCCCAATTCGTCAGTCACGAC
>NW_015538182.1:183026-183647 GCF_001515605.1 Sinocyclocheilus anshuiensis
CCCCCAGAGGGCATGACTTCCCACTTTGATAATTACTGTAGTTACCATGTTCTGAACATCACATCCTTTCGTTTTCCCTCAGATGTAATCTATCTAGGTGGCTGAATAAAAATATTTGGACTTTATATCTAAACATTACCTCAGCTTAGCACCAGCAAGCTTGTTAGCTAGACAGTTAGCATCAGCTAACAATATTTAATTATTTTCAGTATGGTTATGAATAAACATTCATATCTGTCTACTCGGCTAGTTAATCCAAACAATATAAAAATGTATACTGTTGATAAACAATATAAAAACAGACGTCACATAGGGCTAAATGCGTAGCATTTGAATAAAACTGTTAACGTTACGGCAGCGGGGAATATGAACGCGCATTAATTATTTTATTTAGTCTATGTTATTTTAATGTTACGGGTTTTTTTTTACCTAAAATAAAGACAAAGATGATGTGTCTGCATTCAATCATTTCAGTGGGCTTAAATATATCACGCTTTACAGTATAGTAATGATATGTTTTATGAAATGTAGTGAAGTAAAAGTTACTCAAAATAAAACAACTCCAGTAAAGTACAGATACTTGAAAAATGTACTTAAGTACAGTAACGAAGTAAAACTATT
>NW_015538182.1:184685-211570 GCF_001515605.1 Sinocyclocheilus anshuiensis
TACTTTTGGTAGTACCTAGGATAGCAAAGTCCACTATAGGAGGTAGAGCTTTTTCGCATTTGGCTCCCAAACTCTGGAATAGCCTTCCTGATAACGTTCGGGGTTCAGACACACTCTCTCTGTTTAAATCTAGATTAAAGACACATCTCTTTGGCCAAGCATTCAAATAATGCATCTCATAATCTTGTACTGCAGTTATATCTGATCAAATGCACATTATTATTCTTTAGTTTGGGTTAAACAAATCAATTTTGCTTGGTCGGAACAGCAGTTACGCTAATTATGTCTCTATTTTTTTCTCTGTTTTTGCCACGGGATTAACATCCCGTGGTAACTAGGATTTACACAAGCTTCAGTCTGGATCCAGAACACCTGAGAAGAGATGATGCCAACCCCTCAGAGGACCTCAGATGATGCCAACCCTGAAACAACATACAGAACTACCACATTTTGCTATAAGTTTGATTGCATCATATAATAATTGCTGTTAATAGTGTTCATCGTCTGTTTGATTATGTCTTTAATTGATTTTTCCGTACATTTCTGCCATATGTACATTAACTGACAGTCACCACTGATAAGCTACCACTAAATATTGTAGAAACTTCATTTGCTGTAAAGTTGCTTTGCAGCGATTTGTATCGTGAAAAGCACTATACAAATAAACTTGAATTGAATTGAATTGAATTGATACTAATTCAGAGACCCCATAGAAATTAGTCAAAATGTTTCAAATAGACAAGTTCACATTTCATTTCAGCTAAATGAAGGTAAAATGTGGTCACATGAAGAAACTGAGAAACTTGATTTTTGACCAAAGCTCGCCTTAAGCTATATATATATATTTTTTATTGATTTGTTCTCTAAAATGTTTGTTTTGCATTCAGAACTCTGCTTAAAGTCATTGTTCATACTAAAAGACTCATTGCCAGCACTGTAAAAAATATATTGTTGAGAAAAGTAAAAAATCTTGATGTGTTCAGATTTTTAAGTTTTGTTACTATTGTCTTAATAATTGTATTGAGTAACACTACTGTACTTTGCTATGCCAATTTGAATTTGTTTGTTCACAATCGTGTTCCGGGGGGGGGTTCACCCTCACGTCCGTTGACCGCGGGGCCCAGCACGACTGCACCAGTTGCACGCACCCCCCTAAGGACGGCCCTGACACTTAATATACACACATGGTCAGAATTGTTGGTACCCTTGGTAAATATGATCAAAGAAGGCTATGAAAATAAATATGCATTGTTAATCCTTTTGATCTTTTATTTTAAAAAATCACAAAAATCTAACCTTTCATTGGAGAGTAAGACTTTAAAATGGGGGGAAATATCATTATGAAATAAATGGTTTTCTCTAATACACATTGGACACAATTAATGGTACCCTTTCAATACTTTTTGAAACCTCGATTTGCCATAGTAAATGGTAATTTTTCCATAGTATTTTCCATTGAAATTTTCCATAGTGTATAGGAGTTTTCTCCTATAATGCCCGATGAGGTTAGAGAGCACCTGACAAGAGATCAGAGACAATTCCTAGTTACATCTGACCATAGAAGCCAGTCGTTTGAAGTTCCAGTCGTGTCTGACAACTGAATATGCTGGAGATTTTGGTGAAAGCATTCTCTTTTCTTGATTTTTTTCTTGAAGCTCTCCCAAACAACATGTGGTGATGTAGGTGCTGTTTGATAATTTTTTTAAGGTTTTCTGACATTGTGTCCAACGTGTATTTGAGAAAAAAACATGTTAACACTTTATTTCGATAGTCCACTTTAGACATTCTACTAACAGTAAGTAACTTTGCAACTACATGTCAACTAGCAGTCATTAGAGTATTACTGTCTGCTTAATATCTTCTAACAATTTATTTTGATGGGTCCACAACATACAACATACTGACTATCAGAAACTTTGCAAGTATATGTCAACTTATTCTACTAACCCTAAACCTACCCTAACAGTCTACTCTGAGAGTTAGTAGACATGTAGTTGCAAATTAATGAGAATTAGTTGACATGTAGTTACAAAGTTACTTATAGTTATTAGAATGTCTAAAGTGGACTATCAAAATAAAGTGTAACCAAAAACATTTATTTCATAATGATATGATCAAAAAGGTGAGCTCTGTACATCATAACACAACAGATAATAACTAACAAAAATGACAAAACAACAACAAAAGTTTAAATGAAGTCAGCAAACCACAACAATCCTTTAACCGTATAGTTTGTTCATATTGTTGTTAGTATTGTTTCATAAACTGGAAACTTTTTTTTTTATTGCGAGTACCGTATGTTATCAGAGTGTTTTCTATAAACAATTTAAGTTCTAGAAATGTGCTATGTTAATAATACATTTTATAATAAAAAAGAGACAGAAAGAGGCATGCTGTATGGTTGGTTTATGGAGTGTAAATTAAAGCAGCCTTCCACAAACTTGTTCTTGATACTTGCATTCTGATGGCAATAGGCAATATCAAGCTTATCTCACATATTGTGATTCACACTGCTTACTTGCGTCAATTCAAGGTCTTCTGGTATGATTTACTGGAACTTAACAATAAAAAATGTTAGGCGAGTTGAAATATGTTATTGAGGATTCTGTTGTTGAGGCCTGTTTGGCAATGGAGATGACAGTACACAGGAAAGAGAGTTATGGCAAGTCAAACAGATGTAATGTGTTAAACAACATTTATTTCTGAGGAACAGCAACAAGTTATATTGTTAACAATAAGTTATCATTTCTGATAGATCTAATGATTATCACAACAGTCTGACTAGGGATGCACAATCTGTACCACATTTTTTGCTTTTATAGTATTTTTAAATAATTGTATCTGTCGATATTGGATATTTAATTGTGCATGGTCATTTCTCTTTTTTAATAGGTTAAATATTAAAATGTTGTATATTTGTAGAATATGAATATACATTAAATGAAGTAAAATTACTATAAGATGTTTTTTTTAATTCTGTATATAATATGCAGTGTATAATGGTGTGATGCATTGTAGCATTTAAAACTGGTGAATTTAGTTTTTAACAAAATAGTATAAAAGTTTCATATTTGCTATTCATCTGCATTTGGACAAAATTATAAAATCGTTTCATGTTAAATTACTTTATCCTTTCACAGGTTAATATGCAGACAACAGCACCCATCCATAAAGGGTTTTCTTTGGGAAAAAGTTTAAAAACTGTGAAACTATTAATTTTTTTTTTTTTTTTTTACCTAGAGCAGTACATGGACCAATGCATCTTTTAGGGACTTTACAGTTGAAACTGTGGCATGTGGTCTGCTCAAAACATTATTAAATGTGCCACTGGTCAAAGTTTCGTAATGGCCTAAATTTAAATAGATTTAAAAAACCCTTCAAGACTTTTTTCCACATGAAGGGGCCCACAATGTAAAGCAGAAACAGAAAGGAAATCAAGCAGATGTACGTAATGACCACAGAATATGTAGATGAATACACTAATGTCTTCCGTCCTGTCTCTAATATTTTCCTTCCGATGTGTGATGTAAGAGCCCAGTTTTTTTTTTTATGTAAAGTTTAACGAGGGGAAAAAAAGGTTAAAATAACATTATGTGCCCTCAAGTGTAATAAATTTGTTTTAGGGACTGGTGTAAAATTATCTAGGCCTATGCATGTATTCTGTGAGTGTGTTATGTCGGATTTCTTGTAATGACTTGCTCTGGCATACTTTTCACGGGTAGTTTGTGGTGTCTTTTAACATGTCACAACCACATTCATGCATTTCCTTCTGGGTGAAACCACATCAGATCATCTAGGTCAAAGGATTATTACAAATGGCAAATTTGTAATATTTATTAATGTTAAGAATTAAACATTAATAATTAAGTTTTGGAATAAAATATTCAGACTTTCCTGGGTACATAAAAACCTAAAGGTGGTGGATAAACCACATGATATTATTATCAGATTAAAAACCTTTCTCAAAAAAAAAAAAGCATTTCAGTATGACAAAATTCTATATACATTTGTAGAACGTAGTATATATACTATGAATTCAAAATAAATGTAAAGTATTTTAAAACAAAATTGTGTAAAGTAAATCTGTCCGATTTACGAAGATCTGGAAATCCCAAACCATGTCCTCCCTCAAGAGTGTCACACTGACGGGTGAATAGAGCGCCCCGTGAGGGATCTTTGTTTAGGTGCAGCCTGAAGATGCACGTGATAAAGTGAAACTGTACTTTCAAGTAAGGGTAGTAATCGCCTTTCATCATTGTTTAACCTCGAGGGAAAGTCCATGATGCGTACGCCTCCTATTGACGGTTTCCATTTCACAGCGTGATGAAATACTCTGAATAAACATGCCATGTGTAAGGCAGACAAACATCGGCACGGCACAAAAAAGTCCGGTTTTGTTGATTAATTAATAGTGGCAATAATTTGTTAATTAAATTGGAGAGACCGGAGTTAGTAGGCTCTCTATCTCAGTAACTGTGCAACACAAAATAAAATAAAATACAAATATTAATTTGAGAATTTTATTTATTTTCCAAACTAAAACTTCAATTTTTTTTGACGTTGTTGGGTTACAAGTGATTGCTTGTTAACATTATTAAACCGTACATTTAAGGATAAGGGTTTTTTTTTTCTTTCAGTGTTTGGCCAGGGCAAGTTGTCACCTTTTTAAATGTTTAAATTTTATACACTTTATTAATTACAGTATTCACTGACTAAAACAATGGTTTGATATTTTATATTTCTTTGTAGATACCAGCAAACAGTATCAATAAAGAAATTCCTTGAGTATCTTCACAGTCAACCCTATTGATTCCTGTCTGAAAATAATTGCCACAAGGGGGCAAAATGGATGTAGTGAGTGGACATGAGTAGTTGGCAGTTTAGCCTAAGAGTAATTGAAATGTGGTTACAGATTATTAGGAAAGGCAACGGAGAGGCAAGAAGTATGCCATGTAATAGGCTTACTTAATTTATTGATTGTTTCCAAGACATACTGTAAAAAAAAAATGTAAAAAAATAAAAAATTTTTGAGAGTTTTATCTCTCACGCACTTTCAAAGTTTTAAAGGGTTGAATAATCAATGGGGAATTTCTAAACGAGAAATATCATAACAAGGATTGTGAGATGGAGGAACAGTGATGGTGCACAGCATTGCACACAGCTGTCATACGACATTCCAGAGCTGCTTGTGAGGAGATGCTTGTTGATGCTAGGTGTCCAATAAGACACAGACTTGACTCCATTAAGAGCACAGCTGCTTTGCCATTTTCGGTCAAAGCACATTCCAAATGAGCAGAAATTGTGTCCACTTCCCAGTAGCAAACTCTTCTACATGTTGCTACTGTTAATAGTTTAGCTTAGTAGCCTATATTAAGATCTGGTTTCACAGACAGGGTTTAGATTAAGCCAGGATTAGGCCATAGTTCAATTAGGACATTTAAGTAGTTTTTATAAATGTGCCTTTGAAAAAAACATTACTGGTGTACATCCTGAGACAAAACAATGACACTGACATATTTTAAGATATGCAGTGCACGTTTCTTTCAGTTAAATCAGCTCAGACATGCAATTTAATCTTGCTTTAAGGCTTAAGACTTGTTTGTGAAACTGGGGGAAAATGTATAAAAAGTATCACCCAAAAATCTAATAAACAAACAAAAAATGTTAATTTAATTAACCCACATGTCATTCCAAGTCTATATGACTTTCTTTTTTTCTGTGTAACATAAAATAAGACATTTTAAAGAATGTTTCAAATGCTTTTGTATATACAATCAAGTCAAAAAGATCCAAAGCAACACTGGGTTTCACAGATTTTCCTTTTATTAATCCCTTTAATGCATTTAATTACAGTATTGCTTGAAATGCTGGTCTATTTTGTACTGACAAGGTGTGGTTGACTTAACGATAACGGGGGAAAAACACATTTCAAAGAAGTTAGAAAACATACTTGATCCAGTCTATATTGCAAGTATATGTGATATAAAATGTAAAAAAACAGCTATTATAATTAATCAGACAAAGTTGTATGATACAAATGTCTTGCAAGCAAAAACGTGTTAAATAAGTCAAGTCAAGTCACCTTTATTTGTATAGTGCTTTATACAATATACTGATTGTGTCAAAGCAGCTTTACAGTGTCAAACAGGAAAATAGTTTGTCAATAATGCAAGAAGACAATGACAGCGTCATTTTTTCCTAATAAAGTCAGTTCATTGATGATTCAGTGCTGTCATCCTCCAGTTCAGCTCTCTTCCAATAGTGTCAGTGCAATCAGTCAAGGGTCCCCAACTAAGCAAGCCAAAAGGCGACAGTGGCAATAAGACTGTGCTCAGGCCAAACTCCAAATACTACATTCACATACTATTCCTTATACTTCAAGTCAGAATCCTACTGTACCACCTAAACATGGCAATGAAGCTGCAAAGTCTCATTAAGGATATCTACAAATCACTTTTTGTGGGGGGGATATAAACAGTTTTCTTCCTCTGGCCTTTCCCCCATCTGAGGGGTCTTCCACCATACACTCAAGGACAAAGACATTTGCATGCAACATACACTGTATTTGTCTGCAGCAGACTGTATTTTGTGTGATTTCCCAGACCACACCTTCAGAGGGGTCATTTCTTCCCTTACATGCCTCTGAGTGCAGTGGACTGCCAAGACTTTTCTAATTTACAGAACAGTTCCTTTTTTGGTGCGACAAGGCTGCGCGTACTGCTGAAGGGGAAGGGGAAAGCAAGCTCTTGTCTTGAATGTGGACAGCTGAGCAGAAAATGGCCTAAAAAGAGACAGACGCATTCTGCGAGATTGTTTACTTGAGGTTAATCGCGAATCTTCCCAGGAATGTATCTGAAAAGAACGAAAACAAAGCCCAAACATACTTAAAGGGACCTGGTGTGACTAGTTAGGTGTGTTTTGCATCACAGGCTGCTTTCCTTTCTCTAAGCTATTATTGTAATTATATATTCTATGTATCTGTGTAAATTTTCCATTTAAATTGAATACTTTTGCTGACTGTTGTTTAATTAGAAGCATTCCATGGAGTTTTTCCATTGTATGCTTGAGCCAGAATGTCGTGTGATCCCAGGACAGATACTAGAAACTTGGAAAGAAATGAAATAACTGAAACTGTGGTAGTTATTAGTGTCTTAGAAACAAAACTTCCTTAAATCTCTAATGATATATTACTTAATGACTGTATTTTTAGCATTTCAGAAGTCAACAGGCAAGGCAACCGGTTGGTTGATAATGCAAGATGTTATTCTTCATACCTCAGCTTAGATTTGTAATATCTTTGTTGATTTACTTCCTTCTATGACTTGAAAATATGGTTCAGTACACTGTAATAAAAGATAAAAAGATTAAACAATTTTTCAAAGTTGTAAATAAAACAAAGATTACTGGAAGATTATCAGAATTTCATGTTTAATTCAATGTGTTACTTGCCATTTCTTTGTAATTAATTGTGCAATTTACTACCAGTTTCTGAGTGAAAATTGCTTCTACACCTTTCTACACCCACATCTTTTTTTAGTGTAGTGGTCAAGCAAGTATTGTAGGTCCAAACACTTCTCAGGCTGAATATTTTGTCAGCATTCATTCTCCAGAAGATGATGAATCAAAATCAAAATCAAAAAGCAGACCATGAAAGAGCTGTTATTATTCTTTACATAACCTTTACGTATTCTTTATCACATAATCATATTACCTGTGATTTCTTCTTCTGTCATTAAACACTACATATTTGTTAAGAAAAAATGAAGATTTTCTCTACATAGGACTTTTTAGCACTGTCATTGTCATGCTTTAGTTTACTGTAATATGCTCTCCCTATTGTTTTCTCTCAGAATGGGCTTTTTTTTATGTTTTGCACAACCCCACAGAAAATCATTTTAAAAGACTTGTTATCACAGCTGAAGCTTGTCAATTGGTGCCACACAGGAAATTCATGTTAGCCTTTTTAAATCTAGCTATTCTAGCCTTATATAGTGTTTTAAAATGTGCTTCAGTGGCCCAAAACCTTTATACACAGAGAAATATATACTGTTCAAAAGTATGACAGGTTTTTGTTTTGTTTGTTTGTTTTTTTTGAAAGAAAGAAATTAATATTTCTATTCAGGAAGGATGCACTAAACTGATCAAAAGTTACAGCAAAAACATTTATAATGTTACGAAACATTTCTATTTTAAATAATGCTGTACTTTGAATTTTCTATTCATCAATATATCACTGTTTCCACAAAATATTGATCAACAACGATCAACAATGATTTTCATCATTGACAATATCAAGAAATGTCAGCTTCGCTATCAAATGAACAAAATACATTTGAAAATATATTAAAATAGATGGCTGAGCACGGGTTTCTTTCAAAAACTTGACCAAATCTTACAGACCCCAAACTTCTCAACAAAAAATATGCCTAACCCAAAATGTGCTTGATGTTTTAACATTTCATTTAATTTAATTGATTTTATTCTCATCAAACATATTATTTTATCATCACTGAATCAAACCAAGTATGTAAAAAACAAATGCAACTAAATTACATTTTTATTTATTAATAAATAATATAATAATAATAATATTAATATATAATTATTTTATAAATATTAATAAATAAATAAATTAGTAATAAGTATTAAATCAGGTAAAATAGCTTATCATTAAGGTAATTGTTGCAGGTTAGCACTTTTTGTGGTGTTTTTGCTACGTGGTAGTTTGAATTTTCACACTGTCAAGTGCTTTTAGTGTGTGACCTAAACCCTAATGATGACACGATCTAAATTCACTTTGCTGTTCTTTCTCAGTTTCAGGCGTGGGCCAGGATATGTGTCTGTGTAGTAGAGCAGGGCCCAGCACTGTGTTTATGTTCCTGCATAGTGAGGTCCCCAAAATTTCCAAGGAGAAAAAAAGGAAAAGGGCCACTGGAATGCCCTGAGTGATGAGGCAGGAGGCCGCCCTGCTGCTGCCCGGATTGGAGTGTTTTCTCCCAGTCATCCCTATAAGGCTTTAGTGGAGTGAGGCTACCGATCTGAGTGCAGCCCAGGCTCCTTGTTTGGGATGTGGGAGGGTGCGGTGAGCAGGGATGGGAACTACATAAGTACACCACAAGCCAGTGAGTGGTACACCATCACCAAGTGGCTAAATTCCCCCCGGCCCAGCACTGTCAGGGTAAGTGTCATTCATGTCGCCTCACACCCTCTCTCTTTTTGTCTCTCACTCTCCATCTCTTTCTGTCCATCCAGCTTTGTACTTTGCAAGCATTACCTGATGCTGATAGACTCAAATGAGGTTTTGTCAAGCTTGAACTTGAAACATGCTGTTGTTTAGAGAAAAGGTTTCTGTACAGGTCTAAGCTTCTTTCACAAAGTTTTGGTTGGTTAGAGTGTTTTGTGAAGTGTTTTTTAGATTCATCTTAATTTAAGTGAAATATTATTGTATGATGTTTTTTCAATGATGTTTCTAAGGATTATCCTTGGAAGTGTTTTTAAAAGTACAGTAGATATATTTTCTTTTTGCAGATTTACCAAAGGATATTACTGAAAGCATTTATGTTTATGAGGAACTAATATGCACATACATGTCTGATGCATCTATTTTTTAGCATCTGTAATTGTATTATTGTATGATGATGCTGATTGTTAAGGGCTCTGAGTTTGTAAATGAAGGTGAGGACCTGGAAATTAGGACGGCTGTGGAAGCCCATTTGATTTGTGAGGTTTATGACTAAATATGGTTCTTCTGGACCACTGACCCATCCCTTCTTTTCCTCACCCACTCTCTTTTTTCATAAAGTATTGTAGACAGGCAGAGACAGAGGGAGGGAGAGTCCAAAGACAGACATGCTTCCCCATCATTTCCAAATTAGGAAGTTTTCCCATGGTGCACTCAGTAAGGGCTCCAGGATGGATTTAAAGAAGATGTGTGTGTTGTGTGTGTGTGTGTGTGTTACACACATATAACAAGGATTTTGGAAATTGCCATCTTTGTGGGGACATTTTATTTCCCATAACATACATCTAAACTACACACACATTTACACAAGTTTCATCAAAGCAAACTTTAAACAATATTTGAAACGAATTCTGTTTCCTTATTGCTTACCAAAAAAGGAGCATGAATTAGTTTATGAATGGACTTACCTGGTATACCTTACATTCTTTGTAGTATTCCTATTCATGGTTCAGTGGGTGTGCACACAAACTCCCACACGTATGCGGTTATTTCCCATGACATATATAACATTGACTTTTGTTTTTATATTAAGCAAATTATAATTATAACCCTACCCTAAAAAGAAACCTTTTGCATTTTTAGAATAACATGTATTTTTATTTTATTTAGAAATAATTTTTCCATTTTAGGAAAGATCCAAAATGTCTCTAAAAGGGGATTTAGCTTACTTCTGGGATCCATCCCCCAAAAGTATATATACAGCATTAAAAATGAACTTTCTTGCAGTGATTGTCTCCTGTAGGAGTAAGGAAGGAAATTCGAGCTGAAAATGTGTGACGGCGAGGAAAGCACTGCCCTTGTGTGTGACAATGGATCAGGACTGTGTAAGGCAGGCTTCGCTGGGGATGATGCTCCCAGAGCAGTGTTCCCCTCCATAGTGGGTCGTCCCAGACACCAGGTGTGTGACCCTCAACACACCACTAGGGGCCGATAAGCACTGCAGTCATTCGCAGCCAGCATCAATGAGTTTATTTTAGGAAAAAAAAATATATATATATATATATATATAACAACAACATAAAATGCTGTATTTTAGCTTGTATTTGAGGGTAGTTATAGCTTATTGTGCACTTTAAGTTGAAGTGGGTGACAACTAACAGTCATGTAATGCTCTGCACATTTTACTTATTTATCTTGATCTGATTCCAATGCTTTGTGGAAAGTTGGACTACAGCCCAGAGTGTCTGCATTGTACAAGATTGTAAAGATAGAATTAACTAGAACTCACTCTTACTTTTATGGGGGTGGTCTATTTCGTATGACTGTGTTAACCGTTGTTTACTTTTTTCTTAGGGAGTAATGGTGGGAATGGGGCAGAAAGATAGTTACGTTGGTGATGAGGCGCAAAGCAAAAGGGGAATCCTAACCCTCAAGTATCCTATCGAGCACGGCATCATCACAAACTGGGATGACATGGAAAAAGTAAGTAGATCCTATCAAACAAGCCTACAGACAACAAACCTAAACAATATGATTGCAAATAAGGAGTAGCTCTAAACAGTCTACCAAAAATATCTCTTATCTTTCCATGAGCATGCCTTATTGTACTTCAGGCTTAAATTTATCCTCTGTTCTTTCCATAATTCTGTGCTACATTTCCATATTACATACAATTTGCTGTAATGGCCCTCAAGATCTTTTGTCAGATCACACCTACATCTCCTATAGTTTCGACACATACATTCTCTACACCTACGTCCATCAAAAGCATTTTTCCACATAACTCCAGCTATTCCCACTGATGACTCACTGTGACAATATCTCTCATGTCCCACATTTCGCACCTCGTGGTGTTAACAACACATGTACACAACAGATGGTATTATTCACTAATCTATCTCAGCCCACGCGGTACCTCCTGATTGTGATCTGTTTGTTAAACTGCAATTATGAGAATCAGCTTTCTCAAGAACACAAAGTGATTCATTTGCCCATCTATTATCCTAAAAGTGCATTTCATGTGACAGTCATTTGTTCATTAATGTCCATTGTTTGTGCTCACCAGATCTGGCATCACTCTTTCTACAACGAGCTCCGTGTGGCTCCAGAGGAGCACCCCACTCTACTGACAGAGGCCCCTCTCAATCCCAAAGCCAACAGGGAAAAGATGACCCAGGTTAGAGCTGAATTCACGGGTGAATGAAAAAGCTGATAACGATCTGTAGTTTATAAAACTGACAAGAATTTGCTTCAACTCCAGCTTACCTCCTCTAAGCCTTTAAGGTCTTGAGATGTTATCAGATACGCCTACAGTAATTTCAGTAACAGTGAATTCACTTGTGTGCGGTGTTTGGTTCTAAGTTATGCAGAAAGCACATAACAATAAACTGTGGAGTTGATTAATATTATCTTGCATGACATAAATCATACACTGTCAAACCGCAAATGTTGAATGTAAGTGATTTTTTAACTGCTACGATTATCAGTAGTAAAAATAAAATACTTTGGTAGTAGAAGAAAATTCCCCCACGGCGGCTTCAAAATGCATGTTTGAGGTATATCTATGTGTAATTTATGTTGTAGAACAAAATATGAAAGTTCATTTTAAATTAAAAAAATTGCTATTCTAAAAAAATTCCTAGGCAATTCCAAAGAGCACAAAATGATAATTCAATGTCACATGATTCTTTAAAAATCATTGTAATTTGCTGTAATTTGAATTGGTGCTCAAGAAACATTTTTACTTATTATTAAATGTTGATAACAGATGATACGTTTTTTCATGATTCTTTGATGACTATAACTTTCAAAGGAACAGAATTTATTTTGTAACATTGTAAATGTCTCTTCTTTCACTTCTGAATAATTTAATGTGTCCTTGTTGAATAGTATTTAAAAAAGGACAGTATTTATAACGTGTTCTGATTGCTTCAAACTGGCAACTTGTCTATTCGAAACTGATCATCAACAGAATTCATAAGAGTAATTTGTTTAGGGAAACAGTTACACTGGTTGTGCTGTATGTTTTAGATTAACTAAAAATAACGACTAATTTGTTTGTAATTCAGATTAGACTGGTCACGTTGTATGTTTGTTTTTGCATGCAGCCAGTGATGACAATTCTATAAAAAGACACATTTACAGTATACACATAGAGTGATCTGCAGTTTAAGAGTCAATTTCTTGGCATTGTCAAAGAGAAGATTAATCAGAAATCAATATTTTAACCTACTGTTCAGTAAAACCCGAAAGCACTTGGTTGATTGTTGGTTCTGTTCATAAACACAGTGCTGGTCTCACTTTGCAGATCATGTTTGAGACCTTCAATGTTCCAGCCATGTATGTAGCTATCCAAGCGGTGCTCTCCCTCTATGCTTCTGGTCGTACAACAGGTCAGTTCACCTGTCAAACAGGTCATAGCTCACATTTGACTTACAATGCTACACATTACCAAGCACTTTATTCTTGTCGAACAGGCATTGTCCTTGACTCTGGTGATGGTGTCACCCACAATGTGCCCATTTACGAGGGCTACGCTCTTCCGCATGCCATTATGCGCTTGGACTTGGCCGGCCGTGATCTCACTGACTACCTCATGAAGATCCTAACTGAACGAGGCTACTCATTCGTCACCACTGGTGAGTCTGGACACGTACAGTACCAGCATAATGATATGAAATATAAAAAAAAATGTTTACGCTTATATTTTGAATATAACAAGAAACAATTGCCAATGGGAATAAGAAAAAATAACTTAAATTAAAATGTGTTCTGATTAGTATCATTTGAATGTTTCAGTTGAACTAATTACTATTTTAGAATATAGATTTAAAAATGTTGTTTTACCAAGTCTTTCTCATTTGCCTTGTATAGCTGAAAGAGAAATCGTCCGAGACATCAAGGAGAAGTTGTGCTATGTGGCGCTGGACTTTGAGAATGAGATGGCCACTGCAGCCTCTTCCTCCTCTCTGGAGAAGAGCTATGAGCTTCCCGATGGACAGGTCATCACCATTGGCAATGAGAGGTTCCGCTGCCCTGAGACACTCTTCCAGCCATCCTTTATTGGTGATATCTCGCTTCTCTTTCTTCCCCTCTCTTTACAAATGATGGATTCAGAGCACTTTGATATAAATGTTTAAATGCATTGATTTGCGCTTTGTTAGGAATGGAATCTGCTGGTATCCATGAAACCACTTACAACAGCATCATGAAATGCGACATTGACATCCGTAAGGACCTGTACGCCAACAACGTGCTGTCTGGTGGTACCACCATGTACCCTGGTATTGCAGACAGGATGCAGAAGGAGATCACTGCTTTGGCCCCCAGCACCATGAAGATCAAGGTCAGCATATGCCAAAGATCAGATTAGATCATTAATTTTTCATACGTTTTCCAATTAATCACAGTTTCTGGTCTAACCGGGGTTATTGTTAACTAAACTAAAAGTCAAGTCACCTTTATTTTTACAGCGCTTTATACAACAAATACTGTTTTAAAGCAGCCTTACAGTAATAAACAGGAAAATAACAGAATCAATGCAAACTTCTTCAAATATGAGACAAATTAAAATTCTGCTGCCAAGGAGCTCTAAAAACGACATTATTCAGTTCAATTCAATAACTGTAAAGTTTATTAATTATGAAACAAGTTCACTTCAGCTACAAGCAGCTCTAGAGAAGTCCACAATGTGGTTATCATCTTAGCACAGTGTTATTCAATCAGCTCAGTGTTGATTTAATTCAGTTTCAATAACAGTCTTGAAATGGATACATTATTAAACAAATTCGATTAATCTATTCAAACTGGTTTAAAAAATATTTAACATTAAAACATTAACTGAAATCAAAAACCTATTTCAGCTAGTTGCCAAAGCAACTATATACATAAAATATAGACATAAAAAAAAAATCAAAAACACAACAAAATCAGTAAAATTTAAACGAAAGGGTAAAAGTAAAAACAAATTCAACATATTAACTATATCATCAGTACTAAAATACCCCTGCTTCTACCTTGTATGTACTCAGATCATCGCCCCACCTGAGCGCAAATACTCAGTATGGATTGGCGGCTCCATCCTAGCCTCCCTCTCCACCTTCCAGCAGATGTGGATAAGCAAGCAAGAGTATGACGAGGCCGGGCCATCCATTGTGCATCGCAAGTGCTTCTAAACGAAAACTCCGACTCCCTCCTGTTCCCCTAATTCTATTATTGCTTCATAGCCTGTAAACTGTGAATGTACCCTTTACTTCCCTCTATTGTTTTGTCTTTGCACTGCCCACATGTTTTAATGTTTTGATTTAATTATGTCATGACAATATCGTGTTGTTTTAAATGGGTTCAAAAGCTTGATTGTGCTGCCTGTTTGAAAGATTGGGGAGATTCCTTTGAGTGGCGAGACTCCAGAGATGAGAAGAGGGCATTGAGGAACAGGGCTCATTCTCCCTTTTGTGTTCAAATAAGGTCAGCATATGCCAAAGATCAGATTAGATCATTAATTTTTCATACGTTTTCCAATTAATCACAGTTTCTGGTCTAACCGGGGTTATTGTTAACTAAACTAAAAGTCAAGTCACCTTTATTTTTACAGCGCTTTATACAACAAATACTGTTTTAAAGCAGCCTTACAGTAATAAACAGGAAAATAACAGAATCAATGCAAACTTCTTCAAATATGAGACAAATTAAAATTCTGCTGCCAAGGAGCTCTAAAAACGACATTATTCAGTTCAATTCAATAACTGTAAAGTTTATTAATTATGAAACAAGTTCACTTCAGCTACAAGCAGCTCTAGAGAAGTCCACAATGTGGTTATCATCTTAGCACAGTGTTATTCAATCAGCTCAGTGTTGATTTAATTCAGTTTCAATAACAGTCTTGAAATGGATACATTATTAAACAAATTCGATTAATCTATTCAAACTGGTTTAAAAAATATTTAACATTAAAACATTAACTGAAATCAAAAACCTATTTCAGCTAGTTGCCAAAGCAACTATATACATAAAATATAGACATAAAAAAAAAATCAAAAACACAACAAAATCAGTAAAATTTAAACGAAAGGGTAAAAGTAAAAACAAATTCAACATATTAACTATATCATCAGTACTAAAATACCCCTGCTTCTACCTTGTATGTACTCAGATCATCGCCCCACCTGAGCGCAAATACTCAGTATGGATTGGCGGCTCCATCCTAGCCTCCCTCTCCACCTTCCAGCAGATGTGGATAAGCAAGCAAGAGTATGACGAGGCCGGGCCATCCATTGTGCATCGCAAGTGCTTCTAAACGAAAACTCCGACTCCCTCCTGTTCCCCTAATTCTATTATTGCTTCATAGCCTGTAAACTGTGAATGTACCCTTTACTTCCCTCTATTGTTTTGTCTTTGCACTGCCCACATGTTTTAATGTTTTGATTTAATTATGTCATGACAATATCGTGTTGTTTTAAATGGGTTCAAAAGCTTGATTGTGCTGCCTGTTTGAAAGATTGGGGAGATTCCTTTGAGTGGCGAGACTCCAGAGATGAGAAGAGGGCATTGAGGAACAGGGCTCATTCTCCCTTTTGTGTTAAAATGCTACGGGGTAACACAACTGCATGTCGGCTTTCAGGCAGTCTGTTTGGATATCATATGATAACTCCATGAAGGAATAAAGCTCTGCAATAATAACCTGTATTTCACCTCTTTTGTTTCTGCAACAAATTCCACAGCACATGATTAATATTGGCACATACTAATTAAAACAGGTCTAAATTATATTCTTAAAATTTGTCATTTTAATACATAGAAATAATTCTATATACTCACTGTAGTCACTGTAAATTAGATCAAATTTCTGTATACACAGGGTTCCTATGGAAAAACTGGAAGTATTTAAAATGGTGAATTCCAGGCCTGAAAAACTCATGGAAATGAATAAAATCTTAAAAGCTTTTCTAGTTCATCTCTATAATACTTAATCAGCTAGAAATTTCTCTTTTGAGTGCAATTTCTGTTAAAAGAAACTACTATTCTTCATAATTATTAATATCATCAAAACTATTATATTTATTTTCATTTTTTAAATAATTATTGATTTCTAATCATCATAAAGGACAAGAACAAAAGTCATGGAAAATCACCGGTCAAAAATGCTAAGGTGTTTTCTTAAACTAAATGTTAATGGAAATTGTTTTCCCATTTTTGACCAAAAATACCTGATATGTTGAAACATGTATGAGCAATCAATATCCTGTGATGAGTCATGCTAAATGTTTGCTTCTCATTTCATCATTCTATCATCAGTTTGCTTGGGTAGATGATGAAGCTTTTCACTCTAAATCAATTACAGATTAAAAAACAAAAAACAGCATCATGCTGTTTCATAACAGAGGTTTTTTGCTTTTATTAACAAATGCGCTGAGGAAAAATGGTGTTGCACTTGTACTCTCTTGTGCACAAAGAGCCACAACAGCACAGCACATGTCAGTGGAGCCACTGGCACACAGCAACACACTGAAGAAACAATCCAATGCCACATTATACAAGAAATACATGATATAGTGAACACTCTCTGAACTGCATGGAGTTCACAACTTATCGTACAGTGAATTTTATCTTCTGCTGGTGACAAAAAGTTTTCTTCTCAAACCATAAATATAGTGGAGACAAAAATCAAGTTGTTAAAATGAGGGAATGGAACCCTGAGAGTAGTGCATTCAAGGGCCTCTGGTAATATCTCTTAGGTTTCTTTGCTTATTCTGTTATGGGAACTTTGGTCTGGTCTAAGAGATCCCAATCTTGTTTATACTTTTCAAGAGTCACTTCCCTTGTAATCAGGTCCACATTGGAAAAAAATGCTGAACTTGGAAATCAAAACAGTCAGCTCACTGGCCAACTTCGCATCACGTCATTAGGCTGAAGTTGAAAAAGACAGAAATCCTTTAGCCTGAAAATATCTGAACTTACTGTATATACAAAGTATAATTATCAACCATTCAACCACATCGATTTTAACATAGTAAGGCCTAGAAATCACTCTCGTAGCAAACCATTTTATTTTTGTACTGGCAGCAAACACAAAACTAGGAAATTCAGTTCGGTTTAAAATGAAATTTCACTTCTTCAGTGTATATTGTGTTAAAGCGAGAACTGCAAGTGATATCACTTGATATGAAAAGGCAAATCACACACAGACACACACACAACTTCCTTTAAAAAAAGTCCTGAAATCAATTCACATTGTAGCAGCCTCATAGTATGCCTTGATAAAGGACGCCACCTTGAGGACAAAGAACCAAAACAGCAGTCAAATGATGAGATGGTACAATCTGACCACAACATTTTTCTTAAACACCTGGCCATGAACAAAAAGCGCATGATGACCTAAAAAACACAAAACACCACTGGAACATCTCAATAACTTCACTAAACCTGCTCACAGCAAACTGTGCAGCTGAGGGATTCTACCTTGTTGTAAAATAAATAAATACAAAAAAAGCCTTCAAGTAAAGAAAGATATAAATATCCTTAATGGTTTGCTGAAATATTTCCTCTCTTCCTCTGTCACCTGAGGTCCAGAACTGTCGTTTTCGAGTCCTTCACCACAATGTGCTTGCAAATCTGCAAACAGAAAAAACTATTTTTCACTTCTCTAAAGCTGTTTCAATTTTGATGCCAACATTTGTAACGGAAGGCACATCTA
Source organism: Sinocyclocheilus anshuiensis (assembly GCF_001515605.1). Taxonomy (NCBI): domain Eukaryota; kingdom Metazoa; phylum Chordata; class Actinopteri; order Cypriniformes; family Cyprinidae; genus Sinocyclocheilus; species Sinocyclocheilus anshuiensis. The sequence goes on from NW_015538182.1 coordinate 203,060, forward strand.
GCTGCAGATTTTCATATTTACAGCGGGAAAAGAGGGTTCTTACAGTGAACAGAGGAGGGTCTTTAGAGTGGGGGTGAAAACCTTTCAATCGGCATCCAGCCACTTCTCCCATTCCAGCACTGGTGAGGCGGAACACTCCCGTGCTGAAAAAGCAAAATGACACACATTTCATTGATCTCAATGATGTTTGTTTATATACATAATATCCTTTTTTTAATACAACCTTTTTATTTTTATTTTTTGGAGTATGCATAGGTATAGCATATCTATATACAGTATGTATCTATATACTTTTAATTTCTTTACTTTTTTATGTTTCGGAAATCTAGCCATTAAAAAAAACAATCAATTTAGACAAATGATAAAATATAGAATATATTTGCAAGGGGTAGTTTATTCATAGTCAGAGTTCATTCTTTGAATTTATTTACATAAAATATTTTTTTTAACAACCAGAATCCCGAAATGATTCATGGATGTTTAAATGATAAACAATTGTTAAACAATCAAACAACCATTGATAAAAAATAAATTAATCTGCATTCATTTGATGTAGTGCTTTAGAGGCTGCAGATGAAAAAAGCCTTTAGGTTGTGTGAACACATATATAAGGGTCATACTCACTCATTGTGTTTAGGTGCGCAAACAATGGCGATGGCTTCAGGTAGCATGAGCTGATAAGAGCTGTGTGTGTGCAGATCCACACTGGAGAGGAAGGCTGTCTGTGTCGGGTGTGTCTATGAGCCAAAAATGCAAATATTCAAATTAATGCCATTTAGTAGCCCCTTATACTCATACAGCTATAAAATAATTTAACCATGCAAAATGAACACCAGGGGATACTAAGAATAAAAGTTCAGTAAATTGTTAAGCAGTTTCCATGGTGATCCTCAGACTGATCCCCATCATATTTGATTATGCAAATAATAAATTAATAAAATTGAATCAGTTTTTAAGTGCATGGTCTGCCACTTATAGAAGTAGCCTATTTACATACACTACTGTTCAAAAGTTTGAAGAAGTCTCACTGCATTTATTTGATCAAAATACAGTAAATACAATAATATTTTGAATTATTATTACAAATTTAAAATAAATGTTTGAATTTGAATATATTTATTACTCCCATGATGGCAAAGCTCAATATTGGGCAGCCATTGCTCCAGTCTTCATTGTCACATGATCCCTCAGAAATCATTCTAAAAAGCTGATTTGGCGCTCAAAAAACATTTCTTATTAATATCAGTCCAAAAGAAATGTTACATAACATTATACATTTCTGCCATCCTTGCTGAATGAAACTATTAATCCCTAAAAAAAATCGTACATATCTTATTATTACTTAAAGAACATTAAGTACTTATTCAATACCATGACAAAAACTAGTAGCATAACTAATAAAGTTCAAAGATTATTACTGACAAGAACAGTCAGTAATAAAATAATTACATGTAAAATAACACTGCATAGTGTTCATTATATAAATTAAGTATAGATTAATCTTTGTTCATGCTGTATAGGCAGGTATAGCAGTCTAATGTCACTTTAAGACTGAATGCATGGATCCAACATAATAAAACACAACCGATTTCTTTCTGTTTATGTTCACTTCACTTAAAGGTGACACATCATGAAAATCTGACTTTTCCAGGTTTTAGGTGCTATAATCAGGTCCCCGATGCATCTACCAACCAAGGAAACGTGAAAAAGATTAACCCAGTAACTTTGTTTTGGTAAGCCCTTTTCTGCAAGTGTCTGAGAAAACGAGCGCGTCTGATTTCGCTCCCCTAGTGACGTTGCAAAGGTTTGGGTTACGAGTCCAACTCTCTAACCATTAGGCCACGACTTATTATACTGTATATTGCTGCTGTCACACAGATATAAAATAAACATGCGATTTATTTCTCAGCTGTTTACCTTCACAGACATAACCTACTGTTTTTCTAACTCATGTGTTTTTAACAAACTTGTGTGTGAAAGAGAACTTAGTTTAGTACTCACATGCTGTGACAGCCGCTTTCTGTCCATGTGCTTCGGTTGTGTGCGCTCAGAAAACCATATATCAGAAGTTTAAACTAATATTGTTTAAAACGCATGATTTCAGGGCGATAAACATGATAATCTGAACCAAAACAGATGTTTTTAGCAGGTACGAGCTGTAATGGCGCAGATCTATTCTGGAAAAGGGGGCGGGGAGCAGCAGCTCATTTGCATTTAAAGAGACAGGCACGAAAAACAGCATTTTTTTCTGCTTCCACTCAAAATAGGTATTTTCAAAATGATATAATAAATGATCTGTGGGGTATTTTGAGCTGACACTTCACAGACACATTCTGGGGACACCAGAGACTTACATTACATATTGTAAAAAGGGGCATAATATGTCTCCTTTAAGACATAACTGACTGTTTATAAGAATACTTTCTGAGACGGATTTCCATTCAAGCACAAGAAGGTGCGAAAGAGATCTAAATTCTGTCTGAACACTGTCTGAGATGCGGTTCTCTGAGTGCCTGCTTTGAAAGTGTGTGCACAGAAAACAGCATGGAAGTACCAATTAATAATAATTAATTAAGTTCTCTTTTGCCTCTTCTTGCACTTGAATGGTTTCAAATTGCTTGAATGTTTACACTGGCAAGACTTGCATACATCACTCTATGATGGTTCATAACTAATCTGCGAATCACAGGCATGCCGAACTGTGGGACCTGGTCTATACAGATCACAGATCAACTATGATCCGTTGAACCCCTATTTTGGAGGGTACCCTCTTATTGCTAATTAAAATCAGATTAGCCAAAATATTTACTAAACAAACACACAAGGGAAATGGGATGTGAACAATGGCTGCTCAAAATCTGTGGCGCTTTCTGCAGGCTCAGATTCTGTGTGGGCCTGAAAATTAGTCACCAGCAAGCTTTTCACCTGCCAAAGGTGTGAAAAAAAAGAGGTGCACAGTCATAATCTTGGTGTTCAGAAATTACGTGACAGTCTGAAAAAGAGAGACACCCACATGGATCCAGCCCAGGGTCAGAAGATTATGATGGTCCTGGTAACTGAACAGCTCTTCCACATTCTCCATGTCACAGTAGTCAGGACCGGCAGACTGCTTGGGGACGATCACATGGGTCAGCACAAACTCGTTGTGCGTCTGCGGGACAAAAAAACAGATTTTACTTTGTCTATTAACACACAACATATCAGGCGGTCACAGCATCCTACAATTCATTCTTTATGGAAGCTGAGCATCCTGTAAAGGATTGTGGGATTGACAAGTGAAGCAAGTGATGAAAGTGTACAAAGGGGAGAAAATCTCAGCTTGAGACAATTGCTGGGAGGAATTCAACTGCTGCAAGATTAAGATGGATTGCAGGTGGTTGGTGAATAGGACACTAAAATTCTGTGTAATATGCTCATGAATAATGTCACTATTCCATTTGAGTTGAAAGTATGAGGAAGTTCCTAGAGTGAACACCTAGTATTTACACTGATTGTGCAACACTGAAGCTCCTAGTTTTACAGTGAATGAGAAAAGCTGCATATAACTAGCCAAAAAAAAGAAGCATGATTTGACCTTTAACACTACCCAAAACATATTCACACTCACTTCAGGAAAGCATCAGCAATTTCAGGAACAAAAGAATCTCACGTCCACAGAGAAGAGTTAAGCTCCAGCTGAGGCCTTACCAGTTTTCCACAGAGAACTCCACATGTCTCAATTCCTCTCGCCGTGTTACTGTCAGCCAGCAGAAGGAACCTGTAAGTCAGGTCTCGTGCGATTAAAACCCGCCTCAGGCCTTCGACACGCTGATCTAGAAACACACAGCATAAAACAACATATTGTAGTTCTGCTAATAACACAAGCAAAGGATAATGTACAGTGAGACAGGTATTATTGCAAAATAAACCCCTTCAGAGTCAATAGAAGCTTTCTAGAATTTTGAACGTGTTTATTTCGTGATAACGACTCTGACTGTACATTATCCTACGTATTGTGTCTGTATGGCTGTTCAATATTAATCTTTTTATTCAGCCAGGGTACATTAAATAGATCAAAGGTGACAGTAAAGACATATACAACATTTGAACTTTCTATTCATCAAAGAATCCTGAAAAAATGTACCACAGTTTCCATAAAAGTATTAAACAGTACAACTGTTTTCTACATTGATAATAATGAAAAATGTTTCTTGAGCACCAAATCAGCCTATTAGAATGAATTTCTGATGAATCATGTGACACTAACTAAAGACTGAAAGTAAAGCTTTGCTATCACAGAAATAAATTACATTTTAAAACATATTAAAATAAAATAAAAAGTCCTTTCAAATTGCAATAATATTTCATAATATTACTCTTTTTACTGTATTTTGATCAAATAAAGGCAGTCTTGGTGAGCGTGAGAAGTTCTACGTTCTTTCAAAAACATGAAAACATTTTACCCCAAACTTTTAAATGGCAGTGTAAATAAGTGAACATGAATTATTCGATTAAATGAGAACAATAGCAACATGCAGTTTAACAATTAATGTATAAAAAACTGAATAATCAGAGAGCTGTGTATTAAATCACTACAATTACTAACAGGCAAATATGAGCTAGATGAGGGCACTCACTTTGTACAGCTGCTAAGGTGGCTGCCGGTTTGGGGATGGAGGCCGCTGGTTTGTTACGATTGGGGTCAAGGCGCACATGGTTTCTCGGGATCTGGGATAAGCAGGACCCATCAGTTTGTTCAGGCACTTTGGGAACAGTCTCATCTCTGTGACTGGCCAACTCTTGTCTATGCAGTTGGTCCTCAAAGTAGCGGAACTGCTCAGACTCAATTTGCATCTTCCTGAGCTGTGCTACACGTTGCCGTTCCTCCTCCAACAGAGACATCTTCTGCAGTCGTTCACTACACATATCAACAGCCATGGCTTGAGTCTGCAAAAATATTCACACATCATGACTAATATTCACAATAATGAAATGAATCTGAAATTTGACTAACAGGTATTTCATCAGCAGTGAATGAGAAGTACTCTGACGAATGTACCTGACTCTTCAGATATTCACTGTGTTCTTTGCTGTATTTCTCATGGAGAAGTCTCTTCAGTTGGTCCTTTCGTGGAAAGGCCACTTCCTGCAATTTCTGAACATAATGAACAGATAATGGGACAAACATTAGGGGTTGTGTTACAGACAGCGAGTACCAGATCAATATGCGCTAAAGCTTTCATGGACATAATTATTTTTTTAAAAGCAGGGAATAGAGACACAAACCAATTACTCATCTTTTTTTTTTTTTTTAATTCAGGGACCAGCAGCAGACATTAAGATCATTAGGTTAAAGACAAAGTTTTGTGGCTTTTAGTCACTGTCTGCTAGCACTGAGGCTATTTACAGTATATGTCAGTGGATGAAACCTTTAGAAGATATTCAGTAAAATTTAAACTATTGTCTTCCAAAAAACTAACCAAAAATATTGATCTCTCACGTTGCACTACAAATGCTGGTTAAAAAACAAAACCTCTATAGCAATACCACAGTGGGAATGCCTCTGTAGCAATATCAATAACAATGCCATCGACTAGCAATAGCAATTAGCAAATCATGGTTAATAACTTTGACATAAACCTCAGACTATTAGTTTTAAAAAAGGACAAAATCATTGATATGTCACATCCTAACTTTTCCATTTTTTTAAATACTTTGAGGCACAAAAAATTAATGAAAAAAATGCATTAAAACATCCATAATAAAATAAAAATACAGTTTAAATCAGACGTTTGTCTCTTAAACAATGATTGATAAATCAGGACACTAGGAAGAACCTTTTGACTTAAGTCAGTTTCATGTCACTATGTTGAAATGAAAGCAGAACACGAGTCCACACAAGGCAAACCCACAATGTGAGCAGCTGGGAGCCTGACAAGTCCTCTAGCCAAGGTAATTGAAAATGATGCTAATTAGATTTACAGTGGGCCGGGCGCAACAGGGCTCCATCAGTTCCTGAGAGTAACATGCCAGGGGCTTACCTTCATTATTACTTGCTTCTCAGGGACGTTGCACTGCTGATAGTCCCTGTGACTGGGGAGTTTCTCAACAAATAAACTGCGCAAGAGTGAAATAGGAAAATAAAGCTGAAGGCTGATTGCCATGAATTAGAGAAAACATTTTATGACAGCTGTGAAGACAAAACAAAACAAAAATGGCCCAAGATGCTGGGAAAGACTCCATCATCCCTGTGACCTTAAATACTGTAGGACAAGCGATAAGATGCGATAAGATAAGATTAAATAAACATACGTGATAAACTTGTTGTAGAGGACAAAGGCATTCTCCAGACTGCCCTCCTCTAGATAAACTGCTGCCATACGCTCCATCTCAACACCAGAGCGGAAGTAGCGTCTCGGGGCGATGTCTTCATTTATTTCAATGTTATAGCCCATTTTGCTGAGGGCCCGCACGCGTTCCACCGCTGGCAGAGTGACGTCAGTGTGATCTGGCTCTGCAGCTAACTTCTTCTGCAAACGGAGAGGACAGCAAAAACCATGTGAATACAGTGCAGTGGCACACAGGGTACCCTCTGCAAACCATGAGACCATGATGACAGTGCGCAAGAGTTTTATCAGCTACGAAATATTACTGCTGATAAAGACATACAGTGATGTAATTTTGGACAATTTATCCCTCTTTTTTCAATACCTTTTTCCTTTAGCCTATTTTGTGTGCTTAAAGGAATAGTTTACCTAAAAAATTTTAATTCTGTCATTAATTACTCACCCTCATGTCATTCCAAACCCATAAGATCTTTGCTCATCTTCGGAAAACAAATTAAGATATTTTTGATGAAATTCGAGTGCTTTCTGACCCTGCATAGACAGAAGCGCAACTGACACGTTTCAAGGCCCAGAAAGGTAGTACGGACATCTTTAAAATAGTCCATGTGACATCAATGATTCAACCTTAATTCCATGAAGCTATGATAATAATTTTTGTGTGCAAAGAAAACAAAAATAAACATTTATTCAACAATTTCTTCTCTTCCATATGAGTCTTCTACTACGACATATGCGTGTGATGCTGCTGACACAGGAGCCGGCTTTCTGACGTAGAACCCGGATGCACTGCGCCTTGATTACAAGCAGAGAAATGCATCGTGGTACTCTTGTGAACAATGTCCTTACTACCTTTCTGGGCCTTGAACGTGTCAGTTGCGCTGCTGTCTATGTAGGGTCAGAAAGCTCTCAAATTTCATCAAAAATATCTTAATTTGTGTTCCGAAGATGAACAAAGGTTTACGGGTTTGGAACGACATGAAGGGTGAGTAATTAATGACGTAGTAATGAGTAATGGGTGAACTATCCCTTCAAATATTTCCTGCTCATTTTAAAAGTGTCAATCTGACGAGCTACATTATAGCTCTGCCAAATAAAATTGCTCTAGAATAGGCAAACTGAATTAGGATTGGTCCCCATACACCAGTGGCATAGAGCATTTGGTCCCAAAGATATCACAGGCCTCCGATAAACACAACATAAGCTCTGTTCATCACCCAGCTTAGGCGAACCGGAACACCCAGCAGCACCCACGCCGAGTTCGCTTCCAGCTCTCATACTAATGACTAAACAGAGCCTCTGTTTTAGGGTCATTGAAAAGAGTGGGCGTCTTATCAACATGCAGCAGGACACTGATGGACTCCAAAAGGGCCTGCCGAGCTGTTACACTTGTTGGACATGACAGATTGCTTGACTTTTGAACAGCACATGCACAAAAATCTGTGAACTGTGAATGTAAGCCAAATTAAATGTCTCTGTACTATTGCTGGAGAATAGCACTCTGGGTGGCCAGAATACAGAATAAATGTTTGATCATGCATTCACAAATAGGGGAAACAAAGTGTGAAGGGGGTTACATCCGTTACTTCCCTCTCGCCCACTCCAGGATGGAGGGATCTGAATGACGGAGCAGCTGCAATGGGAATACTAATTGCAGTGAGTCAGAGGAAGCCTTTCTGTCCCTGTGACCCACCTCCGAGTAATATCAGCTGTCCCCCACCACCCTCCTCCTCCTCCTCCTCCCACAACGCCACTCACCAGTGTGCTGAAACTGAAGCCCTGGTCCATGGTGAGTTTACAACGCTGGCTGGCAGGCTTCGATCCTCCCTATGCATCCATCTGTCATCTCCCAAGATGATTCCAAGCTGAGGAGCAAGAAACATCATATCTGGCATCACAGCAGTTCTATTAAGAGGCCACTGGGTCGATACAGCCTTTCTTTTCAGTTACTCAACACTATCTTAGGCTACAACTCTACGCTGTAGAATTCCTAGCGTATTCTTCCTAATCTATTAACACGGTTACCATGCCCTGTGCATTTTCATGGGGATTATCAAATATAATTCAGCATCTCTGTCCAAATAACACGGTTATTCGTTCCAGAATCTGTGCTACAGTTGCTATGACAGCTTGTTACCATGCAGCAAAATACGGTGACTCATGGATATCTTCAGCTGTGAAAAAAAAA
>NW_015538182.1:216787-225863 GCF_001515605.1 Sinocyclocheilus anshuiensis
GTGCAGTGCTTCATAAAATTGAGGTTAAACCAGAGGAGTCACATGGATTACTTTAATGATGTCTTTCTACCATTCTGGACCTTGAATGTTTTAGTTGTGTTGCTGTCTATGCAGGGTCAGAAAGCTCTCAAATTTCATCAAAAATATCTTAATTTGTGTTCCGAAGATGAACAAAGGTTTACGGGTTTGGAACGACATGAAGGGTGAGTAATTAATGACGTAGTAATGAGTAATGGGTGAACTATCCCTTCAAATATTTCCTGCTCATTTTAAAAGTGTCAATCTGACGAGCTACATTATAGCTCTGCCAAATAAAATTGCTCTAGAATAGGCAAACTGAATTAGGATTGGTCCCCATACACCAGTGGCATAGAGCATTTGGTCCCAAAGATATCACAGGCCTCCGATAAACACAACATAAGCTCTGTTCATCACCCAGCTTAGGCGAACCGGAACACCCAGCAGCACCCACGCCGAGTTCGCTTCCAGCTCTCATACTAATGACTAAACAGAGCCTCTGTTTTAGGGTCATTGAAAAGAGTGGGCGTCTTATCAACATGCAGCAGGACACTGATGGACTCCAAAAGGGCCTGCCGAGCTGTTACACTTGTTGGACAGATTGCTTGACTTTTGAACAGCACATGCACAAAAATCTGTGAATGTTGTGAAAAAGCCAAATTAAATGTCTCTGTACTATTGCTGGAGAATAGCACTCTGGGTGGCCAGAATAAGAAGACTATGTTTGATCATGCATTCACAAATAGGGGAAACAAAGTGTGAAGGGGGTTACATCCGTTACTTCCCTCTCGCCCACTCCAGGATGGAGGGATCTGAATGACGGAGCAGCTGCAATGGGAATACTAATTGCAGTGAGTCAGAGGAAGCCTTTCTGTCCCTGTGACCCACCTCCGAGTAATATCAGCTGTCCCCCACCACCCTCCTCCTCCTCCTCCTCCCACAACGCCACTCACCAGTGTGCTGAAACTGAAGCCCTGGTCCATGGTGAGTTTACAACGCTGGCTGGCAGGCTTCGATCCTCCCTATGCATCCATCTGTCATCTCCCAAGATGATTCCAAGCTGAGGAGCAAGAAACATCATATCTGGCATCACAGCAGTTCTATTAAGAGGCCACTGGGTCGATACAGCCTTTCTTTTCAGTTACTCAACACTATCTTAGGCTACAACTCTACGCTGTAGAATTCCTAGCGTATTCTTCCTAATCTATTAACACGGTTACCATGCCCTGTGCATTTTCATGGGGATTATCAAATATAATTCAGCATCTCTGTCCAAATAACACGGTTATTCGTTCCAGAATCTGTGCTACAGTTGCTATGACAGCTTGTTACCATGCAGCAAAATACGGTGACTCATGGATATCTTCAGCTGTGAAAAAAAAAACCTTAGTGAGCTTTTTCATTTTGCACAAAGCTGGGTACATATTGCACTGTTTCTTTTTTTTTTTTACTCTTTGAAAGCTGTACAGCAAATTGCAAATTAATAATTGGAAAAGTACCACCACCACCACCACAGAAGATTATATTCTGAATACCGATTCCATGGCAATTTAAAGTAGATGCACTGTTAAAATAAGAGAGCAGTGTAAAGGAGATGTGACAGATTTAACACTGAGCAATCTCTGATAATTAGGGCCTTGCATAATGTAAATTTGCATTCGATTAGTTAAGAAAATAGATTATAAATCTAGATTATATGCACATAATATATGATGTGTATATTAATGTTCAAAATATTTTAGCAATTTCACATTTACTCATAAAAAAAAAGCAGATAATGATTCAGTAGTACATAATGACTCAAGCAACTGTCTGGATTCACATGTCTCTAACAATACTTGCAAAAGGATTTTAAGCGTCACAAAAAAACAACTTTTTTTAAAGAAAAAAAATTATTATTATAATGGTATGTGTCATAGACTGAAATAATAGCCCTCCAAAATACTAATTTATTATGGTGTTCTGCTGAAGTCTAAAGAGGGTTTATACAGTAAAAACACACGCATTTTCAAGGAGGGATGAGCGGTCCTTCAACATATTTTAAGAGCCAAGTAAATCAAACCGCAGTCCACATCTGCAAACATGTTTGTGTTAGGTAAAAACACAATCTCTATGACTGTCTCACGATTAAATGATTAACATGATGGCTACTGTTTCTACTATATGTATGTACTAGGTTTGTCTAGCTAGCCATTGCTATTAATATGCCTGAAATGTATGATGTCAAAGTTCATGAAGGACTCATTCCTGCCCAGCACATGAATAAAACAGGCTCTAATATAATAAACTGTATAATTATTTGTAATTAAAAACATTATTTAAATAGTGAGTACTGTGGGTAGAAGTAATATTACACTAAAGTAACTTTCTTTATACTTTCCAGTCTCCTCTGATTCATGAATTTTCCTCATAAATACGTTCATTTTCAGTCACTATAAACGTATGATACAAATGCATTTTATATGATGATGAGCATCTAAAGTGCTCAAACTTGGAGCTCCTCCAATAAACAGTCAACATTAAGACGTCAAGCCAAAATCCACAGCACAGATATGATCATTATAATCACACAGTTCATACAAATAATATTACTTTATCAGTAAACCAGTCACAATGATCAGGACAGTGATACATTTCCCACCTGAAAAGACTACAACAATTTTATTTAAACATTAATTTAAAAATTTATTAGAAATAAAACCAGTAATAATCATAGGCCTAATTTATTACCACAAAATTAAATGTATAAATACAATAAAATCCTCACCTGTAGTTGAAGGGCTGTTGTGATCCCATGCTCCACATTCCTACAATCGTCACATGTGGCACATGCTAGAAATCAGCTCGAAAACAGGCAACTCGCGTAAATAAAAGGGCAGGTTTTTTATTATTGTCTAAAACTCTCGGTCTTTTGCCTTTGTGCCTCATGGAAGCTTTGTTCTTTTGGCATGGATATACGCGCAAAGCTAAAATGGCTGATTGCTGTCTTTCAGAGCGAATAACCCTGCGATGTCAGATGAATGCTGCTATAGCAGCGGTGCTTTTTCTGGCTGTGTTTCAAACCCTCACGAGCCGCCTATCTAGTCAGCATCCGGATTCTCTGGAATCCCAAAACGCTGTCTTGTTCACTAGATTTGAGCCGCAACCAGTGTGACAGCTAAAGGGGGTGGGAATGACTGTACGTCTGTAAAGGTAAGATGCATATCATGACATAAGCTTTTACTTGGATAAACAGATAGACACTCTCAGACATTACATTATTTTCAAGCATATTTACAGAGTCTATTCACATTCTAAAGACAGTGAAGCCTAACACGTTCCTCTCGAACTGTTTTCATTTATTTTGTGAAATGTTACGCTAGACAAATAAATACTGACATAATTGTTTGTAGGCTATTTTTATCCACCAGATGGGGCACAACTCCTCCGAATCGACAAATCACATCTGCCTGACAGGAATAAAATCTCTTAAAATAATAAACATAGACTACATCTAAAAACTATCGAAGCCCGTTTCTGCCACAGTTGAGTAAAATATGATTCTGTAAATCATAACAGACAGTGCTGCAATGTCTGCCAATTATTTGAGCTTGTTTTTTTTTTCTCGGAAAGTTTCTTATGAGCAGATGCGGGGTTTTGGGAAGGGATTATTTCTAAAATACATTAGTGTTTGACCTACATATTATGGCCGCTTCGCTTAATTTTGTCGTGGTTAATCTTAACTCAAGCACCCATCAGTGTGAACTAGCGCTGTGAGAGGGGTGGCGCTCTCTCCCGTGTCTCTTTCTGCTATTGTTGAGATGAGCAGAAAGACGATATTTTACTGGTAAATTAATGAGAAAGTTTTTCAGTAAAAAAAAATACTATTATCACAATTTTAAATTTCAAAATTATATTTTAGTATTACTAATGTTCTCTAAATAAGGGGAGGCAGTAGCCTATACCAGATACAAATTTGTTTGTTACACATCCCTCAGTATTCACAGACAGTAGGCACAATTTCTAACTGCATAAATAATAATAATAAAATAAAATAAAAAATAACATAAATACTTTACTTATTTAAAAAAAAAAAATGTAGAGGCACTGTCAGATCTCGTTAGAAAAGTACAATCAGATCCATTTGACTGGTTAATTGTGGTTCTCAAAGAAACTGGAAACGATGTGGATGCTATTATAATGATGTGTAATAACAGAACAGCTATTAAAACTGTATATTTGTGAACTGCATTTATTTATTTAGTTTGTGTGTGTGTGTGTGAGTGAGTGAGTGCATGAGTGAGTGTTGTTCGTTCGTTCGTTTTCTTGGCTCTACTTGGGAAACTGTTTTCATTATACCTGTTTAAACCGGCCAGTTAGTCTATTCTAGCTTGTGTTGAGAGGAAATGAGTGTTTCTTAAAGGTGGGGTATGTATTTTTTCAAAAACGCTTTAGAAAACCGAGAGAGGAGAGAGCGCTCAGTGTACAGGACGGACATTAGCCAAGCCGAGCCAAGCCAGGCGACAGAAAGATAGAGATGGCGGATAAAAAACAAAAGAGGAAAACGTCTGTGGAACTAAAGAAGGTTTACGGTAAGGCAAGAAGTAGGACCTATGTAAATATCGGATCAGCTTTCCAGCGCTGGAGAGAACTCAAGGAGCGGAAGGCCTGCGATCAGACGCCGAGGTTGCTTTGTTTCTTCTCGATAGGTGAGTAACACCGTGTCTACACCGGATGCGGCAGTTGTCGCGCCAAGCCAACAACTAAAGTCTGTCTACACTGGACGCGACAAAGCGACTGTTGAAAATCATTTGAAATGTGTGTCAATATGTCATAAATAGAACTCAGCAGCAGCAGCAGTTTTCTGTCGGGGATTTGTTGTGTTGCGCCGCATCCAGCGTAGACAGCATCACTGATTATAATGAGGTCTATAGTATTTTGTCGCGCCACGCCGCTCGCGTCCGGTGTAGACACGGTGTAACATTGGTTTTGCTTTGTTTCACAGAACTAATCGTTGCCTGGGTTGCGTACGTAGGTGTTGGGGCGGAGCTATCAAAATAGGGGCGAGACCCTTTTGGGGTTGGGGCGTGTTTGTTTTGGTGATTTGAAATCAACATTGGCTACCAGAAATCACTTACCCAGGCCCGGATTGGCTAATCGGGAGCACCGGGAGGATTCCCGGTGGGCCAGTCCGTTTTTTTGGCCAGGAGGGCCTTGGTGTTGTCATGCCACCTGGGGTTGAAATATGGATGCTGTCCACTGATCCATGATAGATATTATATATAGATCAGTGATGCTAGACTGCCTGCACTCATAGCAGCCCCACTCTTTTTATTTATAATTTTCTCGCAGCCCATATTATATCATTGTTTTATATGTGAAGTAGCCGGTTGTTTAAGGCTGTAAGATCAAGCGGAATCCTCTCCGAGCAGGTCTCGCGCTGACGGCAGTTCCCTTCACCGTCCGCTTTTTGATTCAGTTTGGGCGAATGCAAACAACTTACTGATCATGAGCCCAACATTCAATCTACCTGAGGGAAAACGTCTTTCATTGTAATGCAGTTAAATAGAGAGAGAGAGAGAAAATTAACTTCTAGCGTATTCTTGGACCTCATTATTGAAGTAGGCTACAAATCCAAACACCAGAAGCAGCCCACACTCTCTAAGTTTTCTTTAATTGAAAAATATGCATTTTCATTCATTCAAAGGCTATATGTACATTTTGTTTTCCGTTTTCTCCCTCAAAGTGGTGTGCTAAATATATATATTGGTATATACACATTGTATGACTCTATTAATAGCTTGACATGTTGTTTCTGTCTTCTTTACAGGATCATGAAACCCCACTAGATATTGCAAAGAGACTACAATTCCACAAAATTGTTACAATGTTAACAAAATCAATGTGAGTATTAATAGAGGACATGAGAGAAGAGACGTTTCATGTGCAGCAGCAGCAGTGTGGGGTCCTTTACAATTCACCATCTGAATTTTAGATGGGTTTTCACCAATTGTCACAATTTTGCACCACACATTGTTACACTTAATGTTATAAAAATACATTTTCTCAGATGAAAGATGTATTTAAGCATATTTGATTGTTTTTTATTTGATTACTCCTATTTCTATTGTTGATTTTCTTATGTATATTGATCATTTAATGTAGTATATATGTATATTCAGTTTGTTTTAAAAATAAAATGTGTTCAGTGGGAAAAAAAGTTGTTTTTTTACCCAGACATTTAAAAATGACATATTTTAGAGCTGTAATCGCAATACCGTGATATTTTTATCTAAGGTTATCATACCGTCAGAATCTCATACCGGCCCATGCCTACGATGAATGCATATTACCACCTCAGAGAGGGGGAAGGCGCTATATGCAAGCTCAATACCTTACCAGCAACGCCCCTGGTCAAGTGCACCCTCACTCCCAGTGGGCATGGTAAGCCTCTGGCCTGATAGGCTGTAAGAATCGCATCCACAATCCAGTGAGAGATCCTCTGGAGACAGCATTCTCCTTCTGCTGACCTCCAAAGCAGACAAAGAGCTGTTCAGATAATCTGAAACTCTGTGTGCGTTCCAAATAGATGTGCAGGGCTCACACTGGACACAACAGAGACATGTCAGGGTCCCCTTCCTGTGAGGGAAGAGTGTCGTGGTTTGCTGCAATAGCAGCTATGTACACCTTGAGTGTAGATGCAGACAGGCACTTGTCCAGGCCTTCTTCGAGGAAGGGTAGCACTGATCCGATGCCACATCTCCGAGGGTCCTTCCCTTGAGAAGAACACCAATTCACTAAAATTTCAGGTCGTATAGCCACCTTGTAGAGGGGGCCCTAGCCTGCGTAATGGCATTCACCAGTGCGGGTGAAAGAACATTGAATTCCTCCTGGTCCCGCCCAGGGACCAGACATGGAGGTACCAGAGATCTAGGCACGGTTGGCAGATTGTGCCTTTCCCCCGGGAGAGAAGGTCTTTCCTCAGGAGAATCCGCCAGGGAGGAGCTGATGCCAACAGCACAAGCTTGAGAACCAAATCTTTTTGGGCTATTATGTTGCCACCAACAAGAGTTGTTCCATGTCCTCCCTGACTTTGCACAGAGTCAGGGAGTTCACGGGGGAAAAGCATTCTTGCATAGGCCCCTGGGCCAGATGTGCGCCAGTGCATCCGTGTCGAAGGGGGCCTCGAACAAGGAATACCACAGTGGACATTGAGTGGATTCTCGTGAGGTAAACAGATCTATCTGCGCCTGACCAAATTGACTCCAAATCAGCTGGACCATCCTGAGATGAAGCCTCCACTCACCTCGGAGCGTGACATGCCATGAGAGGGAGTCTGCTACATGACTGAGGTCACCCAGAATGTGAATGCCAAGCAGAGACCTGAGTAAGAGATGGCGGACGAGATGTGACATGCGATGAGAGCGAACACAGCCCTGATGGTTGATATATGTGACCATCGCTGTGTTGTCCATCCGGACCAACATGTGCTTGCCCTGGATCAATGGGCGAAACATCTTCAAGGCCAGAAGCACCATCAACAACTCCAAGCAATTGATATGCCAATGCAGCCGAGGGCCCGTCCAGACCCCGGAGGCTGCACGCCCATTGCATACAGTGCCCCAGCCCGTCTTGGAAGCATCTGTTGTTACAACAATGCATCTGGACACTTGTTCTCCTGCCCGTAGAAATGAAATGTCCTTCCAAGGGCCGAAAGTGTGGCGACACCGTGGTGTGATGCTCTCACTGTGTGTGCCTCGGTGCCATGCCCATCTCAGGACTCCGGTATGAATCCAGTGCTGAATATGCATTAGTCCCAATGGCATAACCACGGCTCAGGATGCCATATGCCCCAGTAGCCCCTGAAAGTATTTGAGAGAACCGTTGTTTTGTATTTGAGCATCCTCTAGCAACTCAGCACTGACTGAGCACGATCCTCTAAGAGGCGTGCTGGCATAGTGACCAAGTCCAGATCTACACTGAGAAAAGAGATACTCTGCACAGGGGAGAATTTGTTCTTTTCTCAGTTGACCCGAAGTCCCAACCAGGCTGGGTGATCGAGGACCATGTCCCTGTGTGCGCAAACCAACTCTCGTGAGTGAGCAAGAATAAGCCAGTCGTCGAGATAGTTGAGAATGCAAATGCCCACTTCCCAGAGAGGGCCAAGGACAGCCTCCACAACTTTTGTGAAGATGCGAGGATACAGGGACAGCCTGAAGGGAAGAACTTTGTACATATATGCCTGTCCTTCGAAGGCAAACCAAAGAAATGGTCTGTGCCTTGGAAAGATCGAGACATGAAAGGAGCTGGGGAGCTTCAACCAAGCATTCAGACACCTTGCCAACGGTCTCAGTGGAACTACGTTCAACATACCTGGGGAAGAACAGGTAACCGGCTTTGCACCGCAATCGCTTTCTCAACCTGGGGGACCGCCGTGATAATGGAGGAGCTGTTATATTGCATTCTGGCTGAGAAAGGTGCCTTCCACAATTTTGTCAGCTCCTTGTGCACCACCGAGAAAAAAGAAACTGGGACTGACACGGCTTAGTGTCGCACTCAGCAGCCAGAAACCAATCGTCCAGCTGAGAGTATTCAGGACAGGGTGGGGGAATCCACTCAAGCCCAATGCTCTTGGCTGCCTGGGCAAGTGCCAGTTCCGTCGAGTCATCAGCTTTCGATGGTTCCAGCCCGCCCTCTGATGCTGTGAACAACAACTCATCCTCTTCACGAGCCCCAAATGAGAAATTTAACTCGCCCTGAGACAAGCTGTCAAACTAATCCAGAAGCTGGAGGACACGAAGTGTGGGAGGAACGAGAGGTCCGCAGGTACTCACCCAGCGGAACTACTCTCACCTTACCATGCTCTTCCCTGACGGACATCGCTGCGGCCTCATACCTGGAAGTAGAAGGACCGGAACGGGAAGCAGTTGGGGTGACTGCTGCAAGCGCAGTGTGTCTTAGTTGTGCATTATCTTTGCAATACGTAGACTATATATTAGGGTTGGGCGTTGTCTACTCTCTGCCGGCTGTTGCAGGTGAAGCAGTTGAGGACCACCGTCTATCATCCCCAGACCGACGG
>NW_015538183.1:0-127 GCF_001515605.1 Sinocyclocheilus anshuiensis
TACTGTCGTCATTTGAAGCTAAACGCAGACGTTTAAATGGACATATATGGATGAAGACTGCTATGATTACTTTTAAAGCATAAATTCGATTTAAACAATAGGTCTACATAATATTCACATATGCTGT
>NW_015538183.1:653-1117 GCF_001515605.1 Sinocyclocheilus anshuiensis
TTAACCATTTAACAGGTTTTTACTGTAGCATTTTTACAGTCTTTTACCGTTAAATTCACGGTCATTTTTTTACAGTGTGATTTAAGAATTAGCCTAAATTTTATTTGATTTATGCAAGAATTGCATGCGGTGGAATATGAATTACAATTGTCAACTACAAATATAACTGTCAATCTATTTTTTTCCCCCATTCATTACACTAGAAATTAAAAATGGCAACTATACAGAATATTAAATCATTATATGTTTTAGGCCTACTCAAAATTTCTGTTGCATGACAGCTATATGTAAGTATATGTATAAGTATAGTAAGTGTATTTATTTCTTGTCTCAGTGTTTAGCGCGGTTGTCGTTGCTAGGAAACGCTTGTGTTGTTTACTGTGGAGACCTGCTGAAATCGCGTTTGGTCTCGTACTGTATCGCGTACCTTGTCAGTGTCGTGCGCTTTGCTTGGCCATTTGTTG
>NW_015538183.1:1191-1300 GCF_001515605.1 Sinocyclocheilus anshuiensis
GGCCTTTTCGTGTGAAGACCGAAGAGTGTAAAGACCATCGACTCTACCGTGCGACTCCAACCGTGCAGGACACCGGCAAAGGATAAGTATCACTTTTTATTTCTCCTCT
>NW_015538184.1:0-167 GCF_001515605.1 Sinocyclocheilus anshuiensis
TTCTATGAGTTTGTGGATATGCTCGGCCCTGGCAGCTTTTAGAGTTGGAGCTGGAGAGTTTTTCTCCATTTGCGCTCAAGACTACGGGTTTTTTTCTTGAGAGAATGGGTATTACTGTTGTACCATGGCGCAGTACGTTTTTCTCTAACCTTTTTCAATTTGATGGG
>NW_015538184.1:430-752 GCF_001515605.1 Sinocyclocheilus anshuiensis
TGATACAAGGAAATGGTCAGTAACATCATCGCTTTGAGGTACGATATCTATATCAGTAAGATCAATTCCATGCGATATAATTAAATCTAGCATATGATTAAAACGATGAGTATTGCAATTTAAAATAACAAATTTTTGTTTTAATATATTTAAAAATGCATTTTATTCCTGCAATGGCAAAGGTGAATTTTCAGTGTCACATGATCCTTCAGAAATCATTTTAATATGATTTGCTGCTCAAGAAACATTTATGATTATTATCAATGTTTAAAATAGGTGTTCTGCTTAAAGGGGTCATATGATGCGATTTCAAGTTTTCCTT
>NW_015538185.1:0-2122 GCF_001515605.1 Sinocyclocheilus anshuiensis
TGGCGGCCGCACCACTGTGTGACGTCACATGAAACCCATGAATAGATGGAGATAATCTTGGGTCACACGTGATTGGTGGCTTCACAGAGAACTGCAGTAAAGGTAAATATTTCTGTCGCTACTATATGGATAGAGATACTTTTCAGAATGCTCCAACAAAATTAGGCCTCCCACGCACAAAGGAAAGTTACAAGGACTATGTTAATGAGCTTTCCAGGAATCATCATTTAGCTGATGTTCATGGCATAAAAATGGACTCTGTGTTTAATAACCAAGTGTAGTGCGGGACCAGGTTTGATGGGTGAATGCGGGTGCGGCCGGTAAGATACTCGTGTGTGCGGCTTGCGGGAGAATACAATTATTTAGCCTATTTCTGACAGTATTTCTATGTTCTGAAAAGTTCCTTGTTCATGTTCATTATTCCATTGAATTTAAATCAAATAAATCTAAACATGTTTATTTTCTGTTTCTTTTTTATTTATATTCAAACGGGAAGCAAGTGAAACAAATAACAGAGTAGCGGGACGAAGCAGTCAGTGCATTGAAAATAAAACTACTTATACCTTTACCTGCGGGCTTTTGCGGGCAGGAATGGGACAAAACTTCAATATTGCAGATGGGAGTGGGAGAAAATAACAGGACAGAATCTTGTGGGAGCACGACTGAAAAATCCATCCTGCACAGGTCTCGTTATATTCAGTGACGCAGTCTACACTGCTCAATGAATATCTTATTTGCATTGTGTTTGCACTGTTAGAACAAGCTGAGAGGGCAATCCAAAATCAGTGTCAGAAAACATTCAAATGGTTTAAATACACTAACACAGTTCCTCTGATGCAAACACTTTCCAAGTTAATCAGTACTCAGTCTTTAATTCTCCCTTGACGCATACTAACTTTTACACATACTGTACAAACTCTGCACTATACAGTCAAACTCTGCTCAAAACACAAGATGGCCCCAGAGGAAGTCATGTGGTTTTTAAAGCACTGCACCAATCAGGTCATAGCATCAATCAGCCTGCAGGAGCCAATCAGACAATGTTCCTAGACAGACAATCCCATACAGACACTGCCAAAACAAAGCATAGGGCCATAACACCTCAAAACTTACTGAACTGTGTATTTGTGTTTCTTTCAGTCTTGCTGAATGCAATCTCACTGGTCACAGCTGTGAAATTGTGGTCTCAGCTCTACAGTCATTAAACTCTCCTCTCAGAGAGCTGGACCTGAGTAACAATGACCTGCAAGACACAGGAGTGAAGATGCTCTCGGATGCACTGAAGAGTACAAACTGTAAACTGGAGATACTGCGGTGTGTAAGGGTAGATCTACAAAATAATAAATGATGTATTTGATTTTGGACACAGTTCCAATAGTTGATGGATCTTGAATGATTAGTGCTCTTCAGGTGCAAGAAAGTTCATGTTTTTTTTCCAGTTCAAATATTACAATTTCTTCAACATTTGAGATAACATATGTTGGGCTTATTGGTAAAAATGTGCTGACAGTGATAAATAATATCAGAATTAATTCTAAAATGTATAAGCTTTTAAAATGTTGTGCTCAATTGTGTTTTGAAAAGGCATATTCATCATCCATAGACTTAAAATACAGTGCAGGTGCTCAATTAATCAATCTACTTCCTTTCTCTTTATAGATTATCTGGCTGTATGGTGACAGAGGTTGGCTGTTGTTATCTGGCTTCAGATTAGGATTTGAGCTACAATCACCCAGAAGAATTAGGAGTCAAGCTGCTCTCTGTCAGAGATTTAAGCTCTCAGATAACTTTACCGAGATCTCAGACCTTAATTAGCTAGTCAGAGCAATGGCTTGTTCACAATCATTGTTAGGAAAGGTGGTGCAAATTTCAATGCTTTATAATATATATACTCATATAAATGACATCTCAAATATTGTTCCAACAATCAGCAGCCATGGGTGATAATGTTATTTGTCACAATAGACTAAGCTATATTGTCTAAAAACATTAAGGCACATACATGCAAGTAATTCTCTCATAGAAAATGACTACAAAACAAGAGTTTGAATGTTTAGAATTGGCATGAATTCCAGATGACCACTAGGTGTCATTGTATCTGTTTCATGTTTCTTTGGGCTGT
>NW_015538185.1:2562-8679 GCF_001515605.1 Sinocyclocheilus anshuiensis
TGCAAGTATCATCCGTTGCTTCCGAAGGGCAGTACTAAATGGAAAAAAATATATATTTTAACAAAATAAGAAAAATGTGGACATCTTCATCCTGTTCAAAAGTTTTTTAGGTTTTTCATGCATCGTGTTTCCTTCTGGAGGTTTCTTGATGGAATCAACGTCCAGAAACGTAGCAAGGAGATCGGTAAAATAATCCATGTGACATCAGGGGTTCAACCGTAATTTTACAAAGCTACGAAAATTTGGAGATTTACGCAATTTGGAGAGTATCCACTGAACGCAAACAGTGTATGTTTTTCTGTGTCAGCTGCGCCACGCGGATACGTTTTCTACGTTGTTTGTGCTTTTATTTGAACATCAAAAATATCTTCATTTGTGTTCCGAAGATGAACGGTCTTATGGGTTTGGAACGACATGAGGGTGAGTAATTCATGAATTACTCATTTTTATTTTGGGTGAACTATCCCTTTAAAGATCATGTATAACTTGCAGAAAAGAAACCAGCACAAGATTCATTTTTGGGTGAACTATCCCTTTAAACCAACCCATGCCACCAAACCTTTCCCTAACCTTACCCGTATCCCACCTCAATAGCAGCAAAAGCGTTTTGCAATACAATATGAACACAACAAGTACATTGTACTTATTTCTTTATTTTTGTTGCTGTAACTACATAGTAGTTAAAGCCAGCTAATGTAAAGTGGGACCATAAGAAATCTCTGTAATGCAGCTTTACCAGCAAAGAGCAAACAGTGTGTGGCTTTATAAAAAAAACTGAAAAAAAACTTTTTTTAACAGGTTAAGCTGTCATGGATGCTGTGAAGACTTTCCTCATTATCCTTTATGTGCTTCTATACAGCTGTTTCTCCTCAGAAATGAATTGTAATGATGGAGAATGTAAACCCATTAAGGACACCACACAAGTATTCTGCAAGTGCCATAAGATGTACCGCAGTGCTGAAGGACTACACACAAGAAATAGTTGAGTCTGTCCGACATGACATCCAGTGGACACAAACCGTTGTGAAATACAGCAATGTGATTCAGAAGTTTAGAAACATCAGCACATTATATACACAACTTAAAAATGGTACGATAACCCAACGCCACTATGTGTCTGAAGTTGGAGCTCAGGTCACAGGAGGAAACTTTTCAGTTTTAGCTCACAGAATTTCACCACATGATGATGGGCACTGGATTTGGAGACAAACACAACATTCTGGATGTTTTTCGCAAGTCGCTGGTCCAGGACTCTTAATGAGCCAGGAGAGTGCACAAAATACTACACTGACCAGATTGATTATTTTGTGCGTTACATGTTTGCCCTTGAAAAGGAAGCTGTTTTAGCTTGGTCGAAATATTTAATGGTCACTGGAAAATCAGAGAACATTGATTTTGTTGAGAAGGTTTTTAAGGACTATGTCTCACAGCAGTGGAGACTCTTCAGTAAAAATGGATGTGGCCCTCTAAAGGCTGCGGATCTTCAGAACGACCACTGTGAGAAGCTGTAACACAGCACAACCCAGCAGCAGGTGAAAATTAAATGTAGTGGATTATTGAAGCCCTTCCCCGAGATTGTGGGGTGTTCTGGAGGACAGTGGAGCGCCTTACCTGTGTGCTACTCTGAGCAGGTAAACGGGCGAGTTGAGTGCAAATCTGAAGGTGGAGCTACCGTCTGCAAGGCCTCATGTTCGCCTGGCTGGGGCTCCGCCACACACCCTGAGTATAAATGCCCAAAGCCACCCTGCCCATCCTTCACACCACACAAGTGTAACAACTGCACACAGAACAGCGTGTGTAAGGACCATGAGGTCTGCACTGGCTCCTTTGGCACATGTCTTGACACATGTCTAGTTAAACCCTGTGGAGTGAATGCCAAATGCTCGTCCTCCAATCATGACAGGAGCTGCACCTGTGTGAGCCCGTGGAAAGGTGACCCATATGAGGGCTGCAGAAGTCAAGACCTCCAGTGGGTTCAGACCGGAGGAGTGCGCAGCAGTATGCAAACTCTTTTACTTTACATATACTCGCATTAGATCAGAGGCTGATCCTCTCAAAGCATTGGGCTTGATTAACCCATAAATCGCTGTGGTTTACAGATGCTGTTCGTTCTAATGCCCAACTTGTGGTGTGCAAAGCCATTGGACCTGACAGTGGGTGGCACAGTGGGTTTGTAAAGGATCAACACTGCAATTATGAATATGATGGAAGAAAGCGTCAGGCCAATAGCTATGAGGTACATCAGTGCAGTACTGTTAAGGAGCTGAACTAGGATTGTAATCTAAGATGGTTCTGATTTCTCGAGCCTTCCTCTTGGTGTGTCGGTCAGAACACAGGAGTGGATCAGGCGGTCAACTTCAATCAAAGGGGTTTATTTAACACTGAAGATATATTTGAGTGTGTGTGGTTCAATAAAACAGAAATAAAGAAATAATCAGCATAAGACTTCAGTTTCAAAACAAATCATATGAATCTATACAATGTTGTAGTATACGTAAATACAATATACAGTATACATTTTCTGTGGCAGTATGCAATGCGATACAGCATTGTCCTCATTTCTGTAAACATAATAGGGCACATTGAAACTGAAAGTCCCCGAATACTGGAAATGAATATCACGCAGCATACAATTAAGTACTCTAATATTATATAAACTTCACAGAAATAATTCCCAGTATAGCAGCATAATGATATAAATAAACAAATACGGAACAGAATGATACAAACAGCGATACTATATTTATAAACACAGCACATGAATGCACTGAACGCGCTAGTTTAGCATTAACACTTATTTCTGACGTTCAATCACAAAACGGCAGACAAATACCAAAATGTCTCTGAATTGAATATTAGGATTAAAGGCACAATATGTACGTTTTCGCTGCTAGAGGTCGCATTTTCAAAACAATAACAAAGGCGAAGCTTGATGACGCTATGAAGGAGAGTGGAACGATGGGAGATGTCGTTTTCACCATTCAGAGATGTACGAATCATGTTCACGCATATAATGAATTAATTTTTGTATTACCTGTACCTTCCAAAGTTATTCAAACAGTGAATAAATTGTACAGAGAAAGCGAGCAAAGAACATTTTCATTGTCAAAAAACTATATGACTGACTTCTGCTCTCTTGCGAATTCTCTCATCATAAACAACAAAGTGCTAAACTCAGTCACTGATGAGCAATGACTCATCTGAATGCCTGATTGGCCGCTGCGTTCATAAACTCAACAGATTCGTGTGTGATTGGTTATAATGCTCAACACTGTAAAAACGCGGGAAATGAATGTTGGTGCACCATTGAGCAGATCTCAATTTAATGCTGCAGTCAACACTTTCATTTAATTTTCATTTTATTCGCGACAGCCGTAATAGATTTAGTTTAACTGGGCAGCAGCATTTTTGTCCACGTGTGCTGCCATAGTTTCTAAAAGCGGAAACCGATAGCGCGGATATTACGACATTGCACAACTGCATGAAATATATAACACTGTGCAAGTGGTTTTTGGATATTTTATTATGAAAATCTTGTTTACATATTGTGCCTTTAACGAGAATAGTCTATGAAGCAGAACAGATACTCACTATTAGTCACAGACGCACACAATAACACACAAAAGGAGATTGTTTCTCCCGCTCCCGGGGCAAGTCTCTCTCTCGCTTCATTCTGCTGCATCATGGCAATGATCGACAGGTGCGCTAAGCCCCGCCTTTCCAACAAGTACATTATTTTTATTATTGACAAATTATAACAAACACATGCAGGAAAATTAACAGACTGTAGGCAAGGAGATGACTCCTCTCCTATTTCTTCAGTAATTACTGTATAAATAATCTGCAGGTTCTGGTTGATCCGTGTGGAGGAAGTGGTTGGAAATGGATGGAGGGGGAACAGGGGAACATGGTCTCATATGACGAATCAAAGAGGTTTCCTGGAGTCAGATACTATGTGTGTAGGTTAGTGCCAATACAAATACAATTCATAATACTCATCTTGCAAAAAATAAATCCTTTATGAAAAAATTATGTTTGCAGACTTTAACTGTAAAAGAATTGAACCCATCTCAGAAATTTCAAATGTTTTATTGAGATTAAAATATAAGGTTATGTTGTGTATGTCTGTGATGGTGTTCTAATGTGTTCTGTCACCCTATAGCGGGAAGAGTGATAGCCTTGTAGGAAAGCTTTTCAACACGCGACAAGGATTTATGTGCCATATTGCCAAGGACAATACCAGGGATGAACATTTCTATGCTCTGGTTCCACAACCATGTATCTGAAGACACTTCACCGTGATTCACTGTTCAGTGCTTAAGTTTCTCTAGTTCATTTTTCAAGCTTTAACTTGGTGGAGGTGCTGTATTCATCTTTTGAAAGACAGATTGGACACAAATGCACAGATGGAGAGGAGTAGCCAACTCTCACAAAACATTAAGCATGTGGCACAAACAGATGTGGTAATTGTTAGTATTTTTATTAAGTTGTTTTGCAGTTGCATCTTTTTAGGATTAAATAGAGGTATACAAATTTTTTGATGATATTTATGAACATTTGCAGTTAAATCCAGTGTTCTCTGCACAGTCAATACTATAAACTCAGTGCCAAGATTCCCTTTGCTGCCATCATGATGTAAAATTTGACAGCGCGCAAATTCCAATGATAAATAAACCCTTCAATGAATGTTACTAGATTCACACTGGATGTCTTGTGTCAGGGTTACAGCCCAAAATATTTGTTGTGACTTAAATATATAGTTGTTGACATAGTGCATGTGATTTTATGGAGAGAATCAAATGCACATGATGCAACAATTTATTGATGATATTTTCCCTGATAACTGTACATCTATCTTTGACTGTAACTCTTGTATTTCTGTACTTCTATCCATCACAGCCTTGTGAAATAAAATAAGGCATCAACCTGACTTTATTGCACATCATTTACAGCAGATTGTGAACAAACAATTGAGATATATAGAAAAATAATTCTAACTGAATTACAGGTCTCTCTAATTACCTTTGAGTGTGTGTGACAAGGCAATTTAAGATATGTGACATCATTACAAATAACAAATTCAGTTTTGACTAGTCTAAATGTTTTTACAGGAATCTCGAATCATCTTTCTTACCAGTCAAACTCTAAATGCAGATATCTGAAATTAGCACTGATTAGTCAAATTCTAATTGTGAGTCAATAAAATCCAAAATATGGAGCATCAATGAACGTTAATTATCAAATCTGCTTTCCATATCTGTGAACCCGTGTCAAATGTGTGGATGATCTCAAGTCAAGAGTTAAATTGAAATTAGGTACCTAATTAAATTAAACTGAACTACTATAACTACTTTATTTTTTTTCATTCTTCCCAGAGGACTACTAAGAACTTCTATGTGTGTATGTGTGTACCCAGAGTGTTGATTTAGCTGAAAACTTAGCTTGGTGTTGTGTTCTGGTGTAGAGTGATTTTCTGTTCATGTATGTTTCTTTTCTTTTTTTATCCGTCTTTTGATTTGCCCTCATCTCTTTTTTTTGTCATTTGTTTGAAAGTGTGATGCCCTTTGATTTCATTGTAAATAGTGTATTACCATGTTCCGTCACTACAGATGCAGTAGGGATTGTTTGTTTGATGGCTAAATAGCCTCATATATAAATAAGGTTGTGCATTCCCTAGTTGCTTGGAACATTGTTTTCAGTCATAATTACTTGTATTATATAATGCATTTGGATATATATTTAGACATTATTAAAGTCTTCTTTTTGAAGTGTTGGTTTTTGTCATTGCAGTCAAATCTGGACACAAAGAAAGCAAGCATTTTGTTACTCATACTTGCTACATATAATAGCTTGATCAGTCACATGAAAGTAATGAGCAGAGACATATTTTTGTTTTCTTTCGGCACAAAAAGTATTCCCGAAGCTTCATAAAATTATGGTTGAACCATTGATGTCACATGGATTATTTTATCGATGTCCTTACTACCTTTCTGAGCCTTGAACGTGGTAGTTACGTTGCTGTCTATGCAGGGTCAGAAATAGGGCTGGGCGATATGTCAAAAATATCTTACTGATAATCGCCTTTAAAAATACCGTGATATCCGATAATATCGTCTA
>NW_015538186.1:0-133 GCF_001515605.1 Sinocyclocheilus anshuiensis
TTAGTGTGTTATGTGTAAGACAGGTTAAAGAGATGGGTCTTTAATTTGGATTTAAACTGACAAAGTGTGTCTGCCTCCCGAACAATGTTAGGTAGGTTATTCCAGAGTTTGGGCGCTAAATAGGAGAAGGATC
>NW_015538186.1:1014-1219 GCF_001515605.1 Sinocyclocheilus anshuiensis
AACGCACCACTAAGTTCCAATACCACTAATAGAGAGATACAACCACGATCAGATGATAAGAGCAGGTAATTTATAACTCTAATTAGAGCAGTCTCAGTACTATGATACGGTCTAAATCCTGACTGGAAGTCCTCACAGATACCATTTTTCTCTAAGAAGGCATATAATTGTGAGGATACTACCTTTTCTAGTATCTTGGACAGAA
>NW_015538187.1:0-307 GCF_001515605.1 Sinocyclocheilus anshuiensis
ACGAGAGTGAGCCGCTGGAGGATGATGTTATTTCCCTAACATCGTTTGATCCAGGGGCCAGTGCTCTGCTGGGTTCGACCCAGGAAGAGCAGGAGATGTCTGAGGAGGGCAAATAAGCTGAGGCTGAGCCTTCCCAATCCTCATGCCCTGCGTATGATGAGTTTTGGAAGTTATGGATCGTGCCACTGCGAGGCTTGACTTGCCATGGAAGCGGGCCAAGAAAGTGACGTCGCGAGGTCGTCTCGATGAGCGCTATCTTTCTGGCTGTAAACCTCCCGCTCAGGTGAGCCTTCCTTTCTTCCTGGTC
>NW_015538187.1:1107-1293 GCF_001515605.1 Sinocyclocheilus anshuiensis
GGTAGGGGTAGGAGGAATCGCGGGTCAAAGGGAGGTAGGCAAGACCTAAGGGATGTGATCCAGACGAGGCGTCAGCGCTTTCATCCGGATCAGAGTGATACTTGAGTATATACTCATTTCCCTCGGGGGGTTTAAGATCTACCCTTATCTTCCCCTTCCTAATTCCCCTGTAACCACCATCTCTCC
>NW_015538188.1:0-112 GCF_001515605.1 Sinocyclocheilus anshuiensis
TACAATATAACTAGGGATGCACCGAAATGAAAATTCTTGGCCGAAACCAAACAAACTTAAACACTGGGCCGAAGGCCGAATACCGAACACAGTTTTTCGAGTTTTTTTCCCC
>NW_015538188.1:359-523 GCF_001515605.1 Sinocyclocheilus anshuiensis
CCTTCTTGAATCAGGCATGTATTTTTAACTGTACAATTAAAAGCAGCCTTGCTGAGAAGAGACTTCTTTTAAAACGTTAGAAAATATTACAGATCCTAATTTGAAGACTATGTGTGAAAGTTATAATAAATGTATTAAAACAGAGCTGTTGTAATGATTATTAT
>NW_015538189.1:0-480 GCF_001515605.1 Sinocyclocheilus anshuiensis
TTTCACAAGTTATTTAAATTCTTTTGAGAGAATTCACAAAGCAGATAATTTTAGCTTGTTTACTGCTTCAAGTAGCTCTACACCAGTTCAGCAGAGATAAGATTTGGTTCGTTTACTTGCGTTCTGCTTGGTTGACAGCTGAAAAGCTGATTCTCGTGGCTACTGGCTGGCTGCTGAGGGAATCTCGGCGCTTTAGGATTGGTCGCTGAGATGACGTTTGGATGACGTCGTTTCGGGAAAGCCCTCGTTGCATTGGTTGTTTGCCTGATGACGGAAGAGGCTTCAACAGTCCTATGAAAAGTCTCTGTTTTAGCAAGGCTTTGTGTTCTGCAGAGTTACGAAGTTTCAAACGGAGTATTTGAGTTCTGGAGTCCCGCGATGTTACGGCAGGGAAGCGCTTGTAGCTTATTGACGCAAAGTCTTGAAGAGAGAGATAGAGCGAGAGCGTGCCTAAGCCAACGAGCGAGCGAGCGAGCGAGC
>NW_015538190.1:0-170 GCF_001515605.1 Sinocyclocheilus anshuiensis
TAGAGCCGGTCCCTCCAGCCGATATGAAGACGGGGTTTTATGGCCTCTACTTCATTGTACCCAAGAAAGGGGGTGGGTTACGGCCGATCTTGGACCTGCATATCTTGAACCGGGCCCTTCACCAGTTACTGTTCAAGATGTTGACGCAGAAACGCATCTTCGGGTACATC
>NW_015538190.1:489-1532 GCF_001515605.1 Sinocyclocheilus anshuiensis
GTTGTACGAACGCAGGGACTTGGTGCTCTCGCACCTCAGCCGGTTGGGCCTTCAGGTCAATTGGGAAAAGAGCAAACTCTTTTTTTGGTAAGGAGTTGGATTCGGTCGAACAGACAGCACGCCTCACGCAGGAACGTGCGCAGTCGATGTAGAGCAGGACGGCGGTCCCACTGAAACGTTCCAGAGGCTCCTGGGGCATATGGCAGCTGCAGCAGCAGTCAGAGTCCCAAGGTGGGCGTGGCAACACGGCACTCAACGGGTCCAAGTCACACCGGCCTGCCGACAAACCTTCACCTCGTGGTCAGACCTTGCATTTCTCCGGGCAGCAGTTCCCCTAGAGCAGGTCTCCAGGCATACTGTGGTTCACACGGATGCCTCTGCCACCGGCTGGAGGGTCACGTACGACGGGCTTGCAGTGTCGGGGGTATGGACGGGCCATCAACTGCACTGGCACATCAACTGCCTAGAGTTGTTTGCAGTACGCCTTGCCTTGAACCGTCTCAGAGGGCGCGTACGAGGCAAGCACGTGCTGGTCTGCACGGACAACACTGCGATGGTTGAGTACATCAAACCGAAAAGGTGGTCTACGCTCCCTTTGCATGTCTCAACTCGCCCTCCACCTCCTCCTCTGGAGTCAGAAGCATCTGAGGTCGCATCGTGCCATTCACATTCCTGGTCTACACAACTGGACAGCCGACGAGCTGTCACAAACTGCGCTCCCGGGAAAATGGAGACTCCATCCCCATATGGTCCAGCTGATTTGGAGACGTTTCGGAGCCACTCAGGTAGATCTGTTTGCTTCTCCAGAAACCTCTCACTGCCAGTTGTTTTTCTCCCTGACCGAGGGAACACTCGGCACGGATGCACTGGCACACAGCTGGCCGCGGGGCCTGGGCAAGTATGAGACACTGACACAGGCACTGTGCAAGATCAGGGAGGACGAGGAGCAGGTCCTGCTAGTGGCGCCTTACCGGCCCACTCGGACCTGGTTCCCAGAACTGATCCTCCTCGTGACAGCCCCTCCCTGGCAGATTCTCTGAGGA
>NW_015538191.1:0-151 GCF_001515605.1 Sinocyclocheilus anshuiensis
CTTTCGTCGAGATTTTCCAGATTCTCCACCCGGCCCTCCTCCGGGCGAGGGAGAGATGCCTTCACCATCCCCCGAGAGCAGCTTCCTCCCTCTCTGGGTCGCCCGTCCCGGGGCCTCTTGCTCTTTTGCTCACCG
This sequence comes from Sinocyclocheilus anshuiensis, assembly GCF_001515605.1. Taxonomy (NCBI): domain Eukaryota; kingdom Metazoa; phylum Chordata; class Actinopteri; order Cypriniformes; family Cyprinidae; genus Sinocyclocheilus; species Sinocyclocheilus anshuiensis. The sequence continues at coordinate 136 of NW_015538191.1, forward strand.
CCAGATTTGACGGGGG
>NW_015538191.1:185-521 GCF_001515605.1 Sinocyclocheilus anshuiensis
CCTACGCACAGCTCCATGGCGCCGCTTTCTGGAGGCTGCTGCGGATGTGGCGCGGGGCGGACGCAGGGGGCCGCCCTCGGCGATGAGCAGGCTGTGGTGCTGCGGCCGGCAGACGGGTGGAGGCAGCAGCTGCCCGCCAGGGCAGGGTGTGCGCCTCAGTCTGCTTCTGTGCAGCCAAGAGCTGCTGGGCCAGGCTCTCGACCGCATCGCCGAAGAGGCTGGTCTGGGACACAGGGGCATTAAGGAACCGAACTTTGTCGGCGTCCTTCATATCGACCAGACACAGCCAGATTTGGCACTTCTGGACCACCATAGTGGACATCGCACGACCCAGAG
>NW_015538192.1:0-1126 GCF_001515605.1 Sinocyclocheilus anshuiensis
TAGCCAACCACTTGCATCCAGGACGCAGGGCAGCGTTTTCGTCTGCAGGCGCCACGCTGCCTGGGAAAACGGAGCGGTTTTCAGCCTCGGTTTTCCAAAAGATATATAAATCCTCTGCTCTGGCCGTCAGGGTCCTTAATGTGACATCTCTCCTGACAGCATACCAGGGGGAGCTGTTGGAGGAGATGGGCCGTCAGCTGGACGCAGGCTCTCCGAACCCAGCCCTTTGGGAGGAGATCTGTGTGATAGCCGGTCTGAACCTCCGCACATCATGTGGGGCAGTTCAGAGCTGTGGCAGGAGTATGGGGCTAGCTGTGGTGGGAGAAAGAGCGTTATGGCTCAGTCTCTCAGGCCTTTCAGAAAAGGAAAAAGTGGAATTTCTGGATGCCCCCGTAGATCCCAAGGCACTGTTTGGCTCGTTTTAGAGGTTTTAGAGGAAGAAATATCTTCTCTCTTGAACAAAGGAATGATAAGAACAGTGCCGCGAGAGGAAAGCCAGCAAGGGTTTTACTCCCGGTACTTTGTGATTCCCAAAAAAGGTGGGGGACTCCGCCCTATTTTAGATTTGCGGGCCCTGAACAAACACCTCAGGAAATACAGGTTCAAAATGCTCAACTTACGAACGTTATCACAAGTAGTGCGTCAAGGAGATTGGTTCACATTGATAGATCTCAAGGACGCTTACTTCCATATAGAAATATTTACTGCATTTCTCAGGTTTGCTTATCAGGGCAGAGCTTACGAGTATCAAAGGATTGCGTTCGGTTTGTCTCTCGCACCGAGAACTTTCAGCAAATGTGTAGAGGCTGCTCTGACACCGCTGCGTCAAGCGGGAGTCAGAGTATCAGCCTATTTGGACGACCTTTTGCTCTGCGCGCAGTCACAGCAGCAGGCAGAAAGGGATACAATGACCCTATTTTCACATTTGACGAGTCTGGGGTTCAAGGTGAACCGAGAGAAGAGCTGTTTACTCCCCGCGCAAGAGATAAACTATCTGGGTCTCAGACTGAATTCACTGCTATATCGAGCGTTCTTATCAGAGAATCTGGGTCTCAGACTGAATTCAGTGCTATATCGAGCATTCTTATCAGAGGAACGCATCAAGTCATTCCACAGCTGCATTTCT
>NW_015538193.1:0-524 GCF_001515605.1 Sinocyclocheilus anshuiensis
CTTGTTTTTCACAATAAATTGTTTGTGGCTCCCACCACAAGAAACGTACACCAAATCCCAGTCATCCACTGCATTATCTTAGGTACAGACAAGGTTTCTCCTGCTGCCCCGTCTTCTGGTTGTGTGTCTTCAGAAGAAATAAAGAGATGAAATTAGAATTAATGTTTTAGTTTATGTATGCCCTTTTAAAATAGGAACTACAGTAGCATATTTACACCTGGGTATCAAATAACAGATTATACTATTTTTTTAGTACATACCTTCAAGCTCAAGTAGGAAATCTTGAAAGAATTCCATGATTTTTGACTCTTTCACTTGTTTAATCGAACCACTTGGGCTCATCTCTGGGGCCAGGTGGGATAAAATGAAATGGGAGTAAACCTTTGGGCTCATCTCTGGGGCCAGGTGGGATAAAATGTAATGGGAGTCAACCTAAACATCAAAAATAAAAGTATAAAAATGGATATTTGTAATTTGTGCCATTGTGATAAAGTCACATTAGCTGCCACCGCTGGGGAAGCAGC
>NW_015538194.1:2500-5062 GCF_001515605.1 Sinocyclocheilus anshuiensis
ATGCAATGCATTTTATTGCTTATTTAGTGCAATTCCTCAAGTTTTTTTTATAAATTTGCTTCCATAAGCAGCAGCCAACATCACAGCTGAGAATCTGCAGTTATAAGCAGCTGTGACCAAATGCAACAACAACAACAAGATATTTGGCTGGTCAGTCAGTTTCTAAATATTCTGCGTATATCATATATATGTGTGAAACTGCTAAAAGAGCAAGCTGGGCTGTGATGAGGTGTCTGTGCTGCGGATGCTCTGGCTGTCGCTCGTGTCTCGTATGAAGCAGACCTCTGGAGCTGGTAGGGCAGGATCTTCTGCAGGAAGCTGCTGTAGGAGGAGAAGGATCTGGAGAAGTCCTGCAGCTTGGCCAGTGTTTCCTGCAGACGTGAAGCACAAGCGGTGACGGCCGTGCCAGACATGATGGAGTCGTGCGTGTGATCGTGTGTGTGTCTCACCAGAGCGGTGATGCTGTCCTCTGTGATGCTGTGATGCAGCTGCAGCAGATCCTCCACCAGCGGACGCAGGTACGAGGCATTCTCGTGCAGATACTGAGAGAACTGCAGACACAGGGCCTCAGATTAGCTCACACACGACACAGGGCCTGAAGCTCAAACATCTGCATCTCTACATTACAGGAGCTCTTTAATCAGACATACTGAGACATATTAAATCAGTAAACCCAGCGTGGCTAACAGAGTACTCACTCTAGAGCCGGATATCATCCACTACCTCACAATGCATTATGTATCATGATATAAACGTCACAGTAGGATATGCGAGAGATAAGGAGGGCTCCACCGATCATTCAGAGCTCTTCATCTGCTCACATTCATCACGTCTGTCCCATCAATGAAATAAAATGATTGTTTTGATAATTTTTTGTGCAATACTTTTGTTAAAGGTGCTGAATGGTTGAGCTGAATTCATTAGATCAACACCGTAATTAGCATTAAACAGAATGAGACTGTTTTCTGACACTCAAACTGTAGAAAGAGCCACATGAGCTCGCTTTCTGGGATGCAACTGAAAATAATAGGCCAAAAATTAATTTGTCTGAAACTGTTTTGAAAAGCTGAAATCACTGACTGAAATGGTAGCCGGGTTTCCATCCAAAGCTGTGAATTTAACTTATATGTACTAACTTATATATTTGAACAGCTTCAGACACCCACCGTGAAGCGCCAAAGCCTACACTTAACCTAGCGGTTAGCGATTAATGGTCTGCTAACTAATCTATTGCCTACTAAACCTGAACCAGCTTGACTCCACCGTAGTGAAGGGCAATAGAGGAGCAGCTTCTAGTTCGCCATTAACACCGAAGCATACGGAGATAAAACAACACAAGTGTCCTGAAGCGTATCGGTAGTCCGGTATTGACCCAATTATGTACGGATCCAAAACAATACTGGCTCTCAGTACCCCACTCTAGTTCTGGGAGGCAGTTATACAGAAATACTTTGATGACAGACTTTGCTCGGGCATCTCAGAGCGACCGTAACAACACTTCAGATGCTGTGGACGAGATCGCTCCGCTGGCTAGTCAGGTTATCCCGTCCCATACGCAGTCACAGGACTGTTCTGATGCGCATGCAGGAATTTGTTCATTGGCTCGTTTCCATCTCCCATTATTCACAGTAACCCTTTTTCACACAAGTGAAACCACCTCAGACGAGCGTCAAAACTTTTTTGCTAATTAAGGGATTTTTTTTTTCTAACTTTGGCATTTCCATCACTAATTTCTGATGCGATACGTCAAAATGTGCATAAAAACAGAGTGATGTTTCATTAGTGTTTCTCTGATGGACTGACTGTCTGTTTCACACAGCGTGGATGAACTACAGCAGCTGAACATGTCAGCTGTGCAGACACTAACATCCATTTATCTGTTTATATCAATCATTCATTTTGATGAATCAAGATCTGTAAGTCTATGCTGTATTCAGCTGAACTAAACTTCACTAAACACTATTTGCTATCCAATAATCACAATAAGCTTTGTTACTTTGAAACATTTACTCAGCTTTCAAATCCTGTCATCACAAAATTCAATAAATGTGGTTTTGTGGCTCTTTAATGTGGCGTGAGATCACTATAACAGAATGAAACCTTTTCATTTTCCAGCTTCTATTAGCTGATGATTAATTGGAGAGATGGCGTCAGAGTCTGTACCTTAAGGTTGACGGGTGAGATGGCCTCGATGGACGAGTCCAGAGGATAGATGTGGACTCTCTGCTCGGTGTAGGTGTGGAAGTTCAGCAGAGCCGAGACCAGATTCTGCACAAAACCCAGAGCCTGAGCCGCCACGTCACGAGCCTTCAGCTGCACACACACACACACAATGTTAATGATGCTCTATCACTGACACGTGTTCGCACTGCTGCATCAGTCACCTCACCTGATGCCTTCTGTTTTGCAGAGGAACGTTCAGACTGTTGTAGTCACTCAGCTCTGCAGGAAACACAACACTCACAGTGATGCACATGACTAAACATCAAACACGTGTGTGTGTGTGTGTGTGTGTGTGTGTGTGTGTGTGTTCTGACCGTCTGCGTGTGCTTATCCTCAGAC
>NW_015538194.1:5087-7511 GCF_001515605.1 Sinocyclocheilus anshuiensis
GCCGCCACGTCACGAGCCTTCAGCTGCACACACACACACACACAATGTTAATGATGCTCTATCACTGACACGTGTTCGCACTGCTGCATCAGTCACCTCACCTGATGCCTTCTGTTTTGCAGAGGAACGTTCAGACTGTTGTAGTCACTCAGCTCTGCAGGAAACACAACACTCACAGTGACACACATGACTAAACACCAAACACACGTGTGGGTGTGTGTGTGTGTGTGTATGTATGAGAGTGTGTGTGTGATACTCACGGGTGTCGTTGAAGGGCACTTTCTCCTGGATCACACTGCTGCTGTGCTTTAACTGACTGCTCACTTCACTCTGGTACTTCCTCAGCAGCTGCTGCTGACTTACACACACACACACACCAGCTATTCAACATCACTGTCAGCTACACAGCTATATGTAATGAAGGAGAGATTTCAGAAGACATCTGACTAAGATCTGTTTCGCACTGTCTGTGTGTCTGCTGATCTTGATTTAGACGCTCATATGTACAGGTTACAGCACAGCACGGATGAAGTGTTCACTAGCAGACCAGCACTAACAAAGCAAAGAAGCTCAGCTGACTTAGGTTTGGTTCACTGTGCTTTAATTACCATCTGGATATGGGACACAACAGAAACAGACATCCTGAATGAAGGATCAGAGATAGTCGTTACACTGTAGTTATGATTGAATGTGAATTCTTACCACTCTTCAGTTCTGATTCGACAGTCCTTGGCTTCTCTTTCCAGCGTCTGAGCCTTTACCTGACATCATTAAACAGACACGTTTACATCTCCTCATGGACATATACACATCAGCATCAGTCACATATCAGGAGCACTAAGCGGGTGCATTTTCAGTGCTCGAGTAGATCGAATCCTACAACACGAGCTTTGGGTTAAACCAGCGGTCAGGCTCAAAACACATCTCAAGGCCTGTATGCTCACATTAGATCATGCGCTGAATGATCCATGACCCAAAACAACCCCCTGTACATGTTATGCCACTGACATCCATCATTGTGAAAAGTGTGAGTGATTTAGTGTTGTCATGACGCTCGAGCACTCTCGTTCATCCCTAACAAACACAATGGGTTTCCAGCATCTGAATGTGTCTCTGACCTCCAGAAAGGTTTTTTCGTTCTGCAGTTTCTCGATGGCGTCTGTGTATTTGCGGTTGTGGGCAACGACGACGGCCTGATGCTGCTCAGACTCTTTCTCCAGCTGATCTAGCCGCGCTCTCAGCTGAGCCTCCTGTCGACGGTACTGCTCATCCGCTTCATAAAACTACAGACATAACACAACATTATCATAACACACACCTCAGCCAACAGCTGAAGTCTCGCCGGTGAGATGTGAAACTCCCCATTCTGATAACCTGCTTTTACATGGGCTAATACTGTATGAATATCTGCATGGATGTTCTTTGTAATATTGTGTATATGGAGAAAAAGAGAGGACCAAGCACCGAACCCTGAAGTTCGCCACTGCTTAACTTATATGATTTCTCTACCTCTTGTCCAGCAGGGTGCAGGTGCCTAATCTGGAGCTATTCTATACCTGCTGTCCTTGAATGAAATGAATCAAACGGAATTTGACATGACAGGGCTCTACAGTGCGACCATTTCAGTCGCATTTGCGACTGAAAACTACTGCGTGCGACTATAAACATTTTTTAGGAGCACCAGTGCGACTGACCCGATCATCATACTTGTGATTGCGCTCAGGGGAGCTTCAAATGTTTCTACGTGTTTTTGCAGCGTTGAGTAATGCATCACAGACGTATCTCACGAATCCTTTCATAAGCAAAGTGAGAGCTTCATTGATTATAGATGTGAGATCGAGATGAACTAAGATGAGTGCCAGCTTTTAATTATTTTTAAAGGAGTTCGTAAATGTGATACTGATTTAATACAATACAATTCAATAAACAAGAAGTTAATATTAAGTGACTTACATTGTCTGACTATAACACTATTGTCTGATTTTGCTCTATTTCGTCGTTGAAAATAGTTTAAAACAAAGTCACAGCTCAGCCGCTGCGCATCTCCATTCAAACACAGAGGTCACGTTTATGAATGAACGTTTTTTTTAAATGAATCTAGTGAGTCAGTGATTCATGATTACCCATTCATAAAGACAGTCACTTGATTCATTCCTGAATGAATCAGCCATTCGAATTAATCAATTGAATGAATGATTCAGTGATAAAAATCAGTGACTTACCGCCACCTGCTGGCAGTTAGTTTCATTTTCACATGAACACACAACAACAGACCTCCACCACTTGAACGGGCCAGACATGGGCAGATACCTTCAGGGAGCAGGAGGCGGTCTGCTCGTCCATCACGGCCTTCTTCAGCACCTGATTCTGAGCTCTGAGCTGACACACACACACACACACACACACACACACACACACACACCC
>NW_015538194.1:8442-8837 GCF_001515605.1 Sinocyclocheilus anshuiensis
TCGGCGCTCCATATACACGTATGGTATATCATGAGCACACACACACACACACACACACACACACACACACTGCAGTCATTTATACAGCAAGCAGCCACTGCATACAGTACAGAGCTGAGTTCATCTATACACATTTAATGATTTACACACTGTAAACGTTAAAAGGTGAAATGACAAATGCCAGATAGTGTCTCTGAATCAAGTCTGGTGATGAAGATGAAGATGAGCTCACCTTTGAATACTCCTGAGCCAGTTTACTGTATTTACTCTGCAGATCCGTCACGTTCGCCATGATGTTCGCTGTCAGATGTGTGTGTGTGTGAGTTTGTGTGTGTGAGAGTGTGTGTGTGTGTGAGTGTGAGTGTGTGTGAGAGTGTGTGTGTGAGAGTGTGTGT
>NW_015538194.1:8867-11689 GCF_001515605.1 Sinocyclocheilus anshuiensis
TGTGTGTGTGTGAGAGAGTGTGAGTGTGTGTGTGTGAAAGTGAGAGTGTGCGTGCGTGTGTGAGTGTGTGTGTGAGAGTGTGAGTGTGTGCAGTGAGCTCTATATGCTGTGTCTCATCACTGACCGTCATGAACTGTTTATGAAGCTAGTCACATGAGCGGCTAAAGCTAATGCTAAGCGGCTTTCTGCATCAATCACAGTGGATATTTCACGGAGACTTTATCAAAACAGCGTGACATGTATCATCTTTCAGTCTATAAGACCGTCGATTATTTTTTACAAGTTAAACCTGTTCAAATCGTTCGTTTGATCTGATCCGTGTCTCGTCTCTGTAGCCATTAGCAGACAGGATGTCAACATCGCGCTGTAAAGCACTTCCGCTGTAAAACACCCCCGACAGGCAAACAAACGAAAGGACCTTCACACTTTCACTGATCTCTTATTTATCTGTTATGTATCTCTATTAAGCGGCTCATCAGCTACACTGTCGCCGGACCGACTGATCACGTGACCGCAGAACAGCGCGCACGCCCTTCAAACTAAAAGCACGCCTCATAAAATATCACGAACATCATCCTCAACAATAACAGTAACAGTAATAATAATAATAATAATAATAATAATAATAATATCTGAAGATTAGAATGGAGAAATTGACTATAGAGAACTTGACTTTAGAACTTCCGCATATTTGTTTGTTTGTTTGTTTATTTATTTATTTTAATTACTTCTGCTAAAAGATAAGCCAGCTGATAAACTTCCGGTGAAGCTCATTCTCCTGTCTCGTTCTGTTCAGAAACTGAGAAACTAAATAATTGCAACACCGTACATACATAATGATAGCGGCATTAACATACAGTTTCATATTATTTAACAGCATATACTAGTTTTATATGCCGAGCCTGGTAATCCCAGGAGAGTAACTAGACAAATAATTGTACATTTAAATGCTGACAACTAAACACTATCAACTATTGTCATAAAATACATATTCTTGATAATCAAACTGTCCTTCATAGTCATGAACACATTTCTTAACCACTTATAGTACAGTCATGGTCAAAAGTTTTGGCAGTGACATAAAGTTTGTTTTTTGCAAGTTTGCTGCTTCAGTATTCGTAGATTATTTGTCCACATGCTTCTATGGTATACTGAAAAACAATGATAAGCATATCATAAGTTTTAAAGGCTTTTTTTGGCAAAGAAAGTGTTGACCCTTGTTCTTCATAACCTCTGCAATTCTCTCTGGCATGCTGGATATTAGCTTCTGGGCCAAATCCTGACTGATGGCGATCCATTCTTGCCTTATTAGTTCTCGGAGTTGATCACAATTTGTGGGCTTCTGCTTGTGCACGGATCATCACCAAATTGCTCATGGATCGTTGGAAGAAGTCGTCTTGCAGGACGTTTTGATACCATTTTTTATTCATGGAAGTGTTTTTGTGCAGAATTATGAGAGAGCCCACTCCCTCGGTTGAAAAGCAACCCCACACATGGATGGTCTCAGGATGCTTCACTGTTGGCACAACACAGGACTCATGGTAGCGTTCACCTTTTCTTCTCCGAACAATCAATGTTCCAGATGTACCAAACAGTCGGAAGGGAGCTTCATCAGAGAAAATAACTTTGCACCAGTCTTCTGCTGTCCAATCCTTGTACTTCCTGCAGAATTTCAGTCTGTCCTTGATGTTTTTTTTGGAGAGAAGTGTTTTCTTTGATGCCCTTCTTGACACCAGGCCGTTGTCCAAAAGTCTAGGCCTCACTGTGCGTGCAGATGCTCTCACACCAACCTGCTGCCATTCCTGAGCAGTCCTCAGGAGCAGACGGTCCTGTTCCGTAGCTGACTCCTCAGGACGAGACGGTCCTGTTCTGTAGCCCTGTTCTGTAGCTGACTACTCGTTGACTCCTCAGGAGGAGACGGTCCTGTTCTGTAGCGCTGTTCTGTAGCTGACTCCTCAGGACGAGACGGTCCTGTTCCGTAGCTGACTCCTCAGGAGGAGACGGTCCTGTTCCGTAGCTGACTCCTCAGGAGGAGACGGTCCTGTTCCGTAGCTGACTCCTCAGGAGGAGACGGTCCTGTTCCGTAGCTGACTCCTCAGGAGGAGACGGTCCTGTTCCGTAGCTGACTCCTCAGGAGGAGACGGTCCTGTTCCGTAGCTGACTCCTCAGGAGGAGACGGTCCTGTTCCGTAGCTGACTCCTCAGGAGGAGACGGTCCTGTTCCGTAGCTGACTCCTCAGGAGGAGACGGTCCTGTTCCGTAGCTGACTCCTCAGGAGGAGACGGTCCTGTTCCGTAGCTGACTCCTCAGGAGGAGACGGTCCTGTTCCGTAGCTGACTCCTCAGGAGGAGACGGTCCTGTTCCGTAGCTGACTCCTCAGGAGGAGACGGTCCTGTTCCGTAGCTGACTCCTCAGGAGGAGACGGTCCTGTTCCGTAGCTGACTCCTCAGGAGGAGACGGTCCTGTTCCGTAGCTGACTCCTCAGGAGGAGACGGTCCTGTTCTGTAGCCCTGTTCTGTAGCTGACTCCTCAGGAGGAGACGGTCCTCTTCTGTAGCCCTGTTCAGTAGCTGACTCCTCGCTGACTCCTCAGGAGGAGACAGTCCTGTTCAGTAGCTGACTCCTCAGGAGGAGACTGTTCTGTTCCATAGCTGAGTCCTCAGGAGGAGACGGTCCTGTTCTGTAGCGCTGTTCTGTAGCTGACTCCTCTCTGACTCCTCAGGAGGAGACTGTCCTGTACCGTAGCTGACTGCTCAGGAGGAGACGGTCCTGTTCTGTATCCCTGTTCTGTAGCTGACTCCTCGCTGACTCCTCAGGAGGGGCC
>NW_015538194.1:12177-12862 GCF_001515605.1 Sinocyclocheilus anshuiensis
CGTAGCTGACTCCTCAGGAGGAGACGGTCCTGTTCTGTAGCCCTGTTCTGTAGCTGACTCCTCGCTGACTCCTCAGGAGGAGAGGGTCCTGTTCTGTAGTTGACTCCTCAGGACGAGACAGTCCTGTTCCGTAGCTGACTCCTCAGGAGAAAACGGTCCTGTTCCGTAGCTGACTCCTCAGGAGGAGACGGTCCTGTTCTGTAGCCCTGTTCTGTAGCTGACTCATCGCTGACTCCTCAGGAGGAGACGGTCCTGTTCTGTAGCTGAATCCTCAGAAGGAGACAGTCCTGTTCTGCAGATGACTTCTCAGGAGGAGACGGTCCTGTTCCGTAGCTGACTCCTCAGGAGGAGACTGTCGTGTTCCCTAGCTGACTCCTCAGGCGGAGACGGTCCTGTTCCGTAGCTGACTCATCAGGAGGAGACGATCCTTTTCCGTAGCTGACTCCTCAGGAGGAGACGGTCCTGTTCTGTAGCCCTGTTCTGTAGCTGACTCCTCGCTAACTCCTCAGGAGGAGACGGTCCTGTTCTGTAGCTAACTCCTCAGGACGAGACGGTCCTGTTCCGTAGCTGACTCCTCAGGCTGTTCTGTAGTCCTGTTCCGTAGCCGACTCCTCAGGAGGAGACGGTCCTGTTGTTTAGGCCTGTTCTGTAGCTGACTCCTCGCTGACTCCTCAGGAGGAGACGG
>NW_015538195.1:0-324 GCF_001515605.1 Sinocyclocheilus anshuiensis
CTGACTGTAAACACCAACTGAACGCAAACGGCTCTGACACATTTGTGTGTGATCATTTTTAAGTATCAAATTACATTCATAACCAGCCTTACAGTTGTGTAGTGTGTTCCTGGCTTAACTAATTAACTAATTAACTTAACTAATCTCAGCTGGCAAGATGGCTGGTTCACATGTACCTGGCTAACACATGTACCTGACTAATTTGCTAACATGGGGCCAGGCCACAGTGCATATTGGTATTATGATATCATATTAGCATATGTGAATAGCAATTAAAGAAACCACTCACCATTTCTCCAGTGTAACAATTCCACAGTCAACAGT
>NW_015538195.1:405-537 GCF_001515605.1 Sinocyclocheilus anshuiensis
TTGGAGTTTTACGGCAGTTGGCATCCATAGTGTTGCATTACTGCCATCTGCTGTCTCACTTTAACTTACTATGTCTTCATTAAATTTGTCCTTCCAGTCCAGTCCTCCTTGGAAAATTAAACAAATATCTCC
>NW_015538196.1:0-868 GCF_001515605.1 Sinocyclocheilus anshuiensis
AACATATTCTGTTACACCAAATACACAAAATAATTATATTTAAAATAGCATCATACCGGGTTCCCACTCTTTCATGAACACCAGATTCAAGGACTTTTTAAAGCACCATTTATTTTATATCAAGCACCTATACCAGATTCAAGGACTTTCAAGGACTTTTTAAAGCACCATTTATTTTATATCAAGCATCTATCAAATTCACACCCCAGAATATGTAGTGTCATGAAAGACCTTACAGTACTAAACATTTCATTTACACTTAACATTTACATTAAAAATTTCAGAGTAATAATGTTTTGAATGTGTAGGTTTCATAAATTTAGACCGTTTAAAGCAGTTGAGTTCAAAGGAATTTAATGAAATCCATTGAAGTCTACTGGTGATAAATAAAATTCAATTTCTAAAATATTGATAAAATATGCATCAAACTGATTTTTGCTGTAGTTCTTTGTACAAGATTTAAATTTGAAAGAATTTCAAAATTTTTAAATTAATAAAAAGTGGTTAAATGTTGTAATAACATGGTAAAACCTGTTAACATTAAAAATTTGCACATTCACTCAAAAGAGACGTTACTCATTAATAAATAAAAAACCTGTTAACATTAAAAATTTGCACATTTACTCAAAAGATACGTTACTCATTAATAAATAAACTCAAGTCAAAATAATTTTGTAAATTACTTTTTATTGTAAATACCATTTTTTCATCTTTGACCTAGGAATGCAGCTCAAAACATGCAGCTGCTCAAAACGTCAGTATTTTTAACAAATATTTCATGAGCATTTTAAACCTTGTAGATGTGCAAATCTGCAAAAAATATATAAAGAAAAGAAAAAAAAATAGGACTTTCTATTTGCTTTTAAAC
>NW_015538197.1:0-362 GCF_001515605.1 Sinocyclocheilus anshuiensis
AACAGCACGAAGCGACCTCAGATGCTTCTGACTCCAGAGGAGGCGGTGGCGGGCGACTTGCGACATGCGACGGGAGCGCAGACCACCTTGTCGGTTGATGTACGCAGCGGTCGCCGTGTTGTCCCGGACTAGTACATGCTTGCCTGATAAGCGCCCTTTGAGACGGCTCAAGGCAAGGTGCACTGCCAGCAACTCTGAGGCAGTTGACATGCCAGTGCAGTTTGGGGCCCCGTCCAAACCCCTGACACTGCAAACCCGTTGTACGTGGCCCCCCAGCCGGTGGTTGAGGCATCCGTGCAAACCACAGCATGCCTGGAGACCTGCTCTAGGGGCACTCCTGCCCGGAGAAACGCAAGGTCTGA
>NW_015538197.1:406-1293 GCF_001515605.1 Sinocyclocheilus anshuiensis
GTCTGACCACGGGGTGAAGGTTTGGCGGCAGGCCGGTGTCACTTGGACCCGGTGAGTGCCGCGTTGCCACGCCCACCTCAGGACTCGGCCATGGAGCCAGTGCTGCAGCGGTCTCATATGGAGCAGCCCCAGCGGCGTGACTGCCGCCGTAGCTGCCATATGCCCCAGGAGCCTCTGAAACTGTTTCAGTGGGACCGCCATCCTGCTCTTGAATGTATTCAAGCAGTTCAACACCGACTGAGCACGTTCCTCCGTGAGGCGTGCTGTCTGTTCGACCGAGTCCAACTCCATACTGAGAAAAAAGATCCTCTGCGTTGGGGAGAGTTTGCTCTTTTCCCAGTTGACCTGAAGGCCCAACAGGCTGAGGTGTGAGAGCAGCAAATCCCTTTGTTCGCACAATTAGTCCTGAGACTGAGCGAGTACGAGCCAGTCCTCGAGGTAGTTGAGAATGCGAATGCCCTGTTCTCTCAGGGGAACAAGGGGTACCTCCGCAACTTACGTGAAGACACGGAGCAAGGGGTACCTCCGCAACTTATGTGAAGACACGGGGCAACAGGGACAGCCCGGAGGGCAGGACCTCGTACTGATATGCTTGTCCTTCGGACGCGACCCACAGCAATGGTCTGTGGTGCGGAAGGGTCGACACATGAAGTACGCGTCCTTCAGGTCGACTGCTGCAAACCGATCTCGGGGACGGATGCACCCGAAGATGCGTTCCTGCGTCAACATCTTGAACGGTAACCGGTGAAGGGCCCGGTTCAAGACACGCAGGTCCAAGATTGGTCGTAACCCACTGCCTTTCTTGCGTACAATGAAGTAGGAGCTGTAAAACCCCGTTTTCGTATCGGCTGGAGGGACCGGCTCTATCGCGTCCTTCGCCAGTAGGA
>NW_015538198.1:0-891 GCF_001515605.1 Sinocyclocheilus anshuiensis
CCGCGCTTCAAACGACGGTTTCGAACAGAGTCGATGCGCGGGACTTGATGAAGGAGATGAAGCGGCCAGAAGAAGCAGCGAAATGTAGCAAAAATGCCTGTTCAGGGCTTCAGGTGCCGGTCGATTTCATCTGTAAATACGCTAAAGAGTTTTGTCTTTATTAACCTAGTTGAGTATTAAACTGCTAGCAGCACCTGTTAGGCTATCAGGGGCACCCTATTTTTAACATAATTCAGAATACTATTCTAAAGGACATCATTATCGATTGGAAAGTTACATTAATACATTTAGCAGACAGATATTCTCATGGATTTATTGTATAGGAAGGGAGGGAGCTTGAGCAGACAGCAAAACAAAAATATCACAGCCTAATAATGCAATAGTATGTTTAGTATTAGGATTTTTCAAAAAAGATATTGTACTGATTTTGACTTTTAGGCACTTTAGAAAATTGTTTGGATATATTTGTATGAAATATAGGTTTGTTAAATCTCGGGTATTTAACTCATTTTAAGATAAATAACATTCTGTGATAACAAATTGCAATGAGGTGGTCGTTTTGCAACAAGGTGGACACAGTTCTGTTCATAACATTAGACCTGCTGGTCAAGAAGTGACAGGCACAATAAAAAAAGAAAGGGAGAGATATTGGGGAAAATGAAGAAAAGTAAAAAGGGAGGTGAAGGTGCAGTTCAAGATACAACCTTTAATTATTTTTCACGGCCCCAGACCAAGGATTTAGACCTTTTTATGTGATGGCCATTTAAATAATAGGGTTATCTGTGGTTTCAGAATTTGTAGTGGGTCAATAGGCTATATACAGAAAAAAGAGGCCAAAAGGGTACCTTTTGGGGTACAACAGCTTGTCTCTGGAACACGATTCTTAAAAAG
>NW_015538198.1:1283-1542 GCF_001515605.1 Sinocyclocheilus anshuiensis
GCATTCATATGTATGCTTTTGATGCAGAGTGCAAATGGCTGTGCATTTATTTGTGTTTTTAACTCAATGGGAGGGAAATGAAAATGTCTGAACCTGGAGCTCTGTGTGTTGTCTGTCTATGGAGATAGAATTGTTGCTTAATTCCAAAAAAATAGATTACAATCCATAAATAAATGTAAAGAGATTAACAAACATTAAACATATTGACAAATAAATAGAATGAGATCCACAAATAAATCTTAAAGTTTCACAAACATGA
>NW_015538198.1:1725-1872 GCF_001515605.1 Sinocyclocheilus anshuiensis
TGTGAATGCGTCCTGTGCATTTGTAGATAGCTGCACGCATTTGTGAATCGCGTCCTGTGCATTTGCGAATTGTGAAACATTTCTTGCATCAAGAAGTGCTGGCAATCCACAAATACGTGGACTCCACCCACCGTCTACTCAAGCCAA
>NW_015538199.1:0-130 GCF_001515605.1 Sinocyclocheilus anshuiensis
GGTTTTCACAACAAAACCCGCCCAATCGCGTTTCGAGGAGGTCCCTCGTTAAAAATTGCATCCGAGGATAAAATACGCATGTTTTGGCGGGGTTCCCCTGGTAAAATTCGCATTCCAGGGGCTAAATATC
>NW_015538199.1:376-547 GCF_001515605.1 Sinocyclocheilus anshuiensis
ACCGTAACGTTTTAATTTTTTTAGTACCGACTTGGTACCGAAATACCGGGTCTTTTGACAACACTAGTTACATCCCTACCAAATTGGGCCCAATGAGCCATTTTCTCTCCCTGGTGTCATGTGACCCATTAGTGTTACAAGGTCTCAGGTGTGAATGGGGAGCAGTTGTGT
>NW_015538200.1:0-1240 GCF_001515605.1 Sinocyclocheilus anshuiensis
CCTTGGATAAAAACACTACTGATGTGCATCTTGAGACAAAAAAATTTATTTTAAGATCATCAGTTCAAGTTGCTTTCAGTTAAAACAGCCCAGACATTTTAGTCTGGGACTAGTCTTGACCAGCCTTGTCTGTGAAACCGTAGGATAGCGTCTTTACACCTTTTGCTTATATATTGCTTACTTTACACCTTAGTTTTAATAGATTATTAACTCCATAAACAATACCACTGTATGAAAATAACTTGCACACTTCAATTTGAACGGTTATTGAGGGACAAAGAAAATTCTCACCGTTGTCTCTGTACAAGCGGCCATCTTGCCAACAACATCTCGTTTTGACATCTCGCGTGGTTCTGTGTGATTTGGACAATTTCAAGTTACGCCCCCTGTTCAAGTTACGCCCCTTTCCAGTTACGCTGCTCTCTTGCAGTCCGCAGACAGACACTCTTGTGTTAACCAGCCAATTCCTTACTCCTTGCATTTCTCCTTCCTTGTAATAGCATGTGAAACCCATATGGCAATAAATTTAAACACAACCAACCAAAGATTATTATTATTATTATTCAGGGGTTAAAGCATAAAAAAATCCTGAGCCTTAACTTTTTTTCCGGTGGTCGCGGAGGCGGACACATACACAGGGTTATTTGGCAAACAAAAAAAAGAACATGATTTGAAAATGATTTTCCTTGAAACTAACTAGTAACGTATCTGCCATTGCCATTAGCCCTTGACAGGCGCAGACTACAAATTATGGTGGGATATTTGAAACAGCAATACCAAGAATGTTTACTCACTACAATATGGTGCAAACACGTGTAACATTTAGGATGCTTTTGATATCAAGCTTTGCTGGTTAGCTTTGTCCTTGACAGGGTACAAGATGACCAACAATTTAAAACATTAAATTTCAGAAATTGTTTTGTTCAAAAGAAATAATGGTAAATTAAATACTAGGAAATGAATATAAAATAAGAAAAATACAAAGTTTACTACAGAAAACTACCGTTCAGTTCAATTAACAACAACAAAAACAATGGTCCAAGAACTGGTAACTTAAACAGGGTTCGTACAGATACTGCAAAATAAAATTCCAGGACTTTCAAGAACTTGCACAAATGCAATGACTGTGGCAACTTTCACATTTGAAAGGTGTGAAGAAGTGACCTTCTTCACCGCTGCAAGCGGCAGCACTGGTACTCATATATGTACACGCACACACATAGGCTATACAATCATTACT
>NW_015538201.1:0-899 GCF_001515605.1 Sinocyclocheilus anshuiensis
AACTAGAAAATACAAAAAACGTCCAAACCAATTTAAGAATAACAATTTAATTGATGGTCAACAAATAAAAAACAGATGTAATACGGATAAACAAATGATAAAGCTTGGCTTATTGAATATCAGGTCCCTTTCTACGAAAGCACTTTTTGTAAATGATATGATCATTGATCATAACCTAGATGTGCTCTGTTTGACAGAAACCTGGCTAAAACCTGATGATTACATTATTTTCGAGTCTTCCACCCCAAGATTACTGTTGTAAACATGAGCCACGTCCAAAAGGTAAAGGGGGAGGTGTTGCTACAACTTATAACAATATGTTATTGAATATCAGGTCCCTTTCTACGAAAGCACTTTTTGTAGATAATATGATCACTGATTATAACCTAGATGTGCTCTGTTTGACAGAAACCTGGCTAAAACAAGATGATTACATTATTTTAAGTGAGTCTACCCCCTAATATTACTTTTATAAACATGAGCCGCGTCCAAAAGGTAAAGGGGGAGGTCTTGCTATAATTTATAACAATATTTTTAGTATTTCTCAGAGGGCGGGCTTCAGGTATAGCTCGTTTGAAGTAATGGTGCTTCATATAACATTATCCAGAGTAACAAGTGTTAATGATAAATCCCCTGTGATGTTTGTACTGGCTACAGGCCACCAGGGCACCATACAGAATGTATTAAAGAATTTGCTGATTTTCTATCCGAGTTACTGCTGACTGCAGATAAAATTTTAATTGTTGGGGATTTTAATATCCATGTTGATAATGAAAAAGATGCATTGGGATCAGCATTCATAGACATGTCACATGGAATTAATGTTGATGGTGTTGAAATTATGCAGCCAAGCGATGATATCTCAGATCATTATCTAGTCTTGTGCAAACTTCATATAG
>NW_015538202.1:0-1166 GCF_001515605.1 Sinocyclocheilus anshuiensis
GGTAGTGACGATTCTCTCCGGCCAATCCGTGATCAACAGAGTTTAGTAACGGTACGTTTTCGTAACGGTACGGTTCACTTGGAACCTCAACCGAGGTGGTACTAAAAAAAGTACCAGGTACCGGGTACTGTACTCAGTGGAAAACCCCCCAAAAGTGGACCGTACCGAGCCGAACCGGACCAGGTACTGTACTGTGGAAAACCACCCAAAATTGAACCGTACCGAGCCGTACCGTGCCGTACCATGCAGTGGAAAAGCGCCATTAGTTACACTCGAAGTGGATTGGTCTCTCTGGCGAGATTCCCAATTCGTCGGTCACCGACGTGACGTCGAGAGTGACCGACTGAAAGGAAACAAATATTCAATGCAATCTCAATTAATATGATGTAATTAAAACTGAATGCATATTAAATGAAAATAAATACATAGAAATAATAAATAAGCAAAATGCTTTATAAAATACTTTAACATGGAGTAGTAATAATTATGATATGTCCACTATATAATATATGATAACCCTGATTAAAAATGTGAAAAATACGCATTCATCCCTTTAAATTGAGTAAGACAGAAATGCTCTTACCTTGTGGGTTAACATTTGGTAACAATGTCCGAAGATCTTTCTTTCTAAATTTTGGTAACTTTGTTATGTAGTGTCTAGCCTAGAAAAAAAAGTGGTTTAGATTTTCACATCTCATAATATATCTGGTGAGAGGTCTGCAAACTAGTCTTAGTATGAAAATTTAACTGAAACACACATCTTCAGACTGTAGTTTGGCCGTGAACTCTTTTGTGGGCGTCCCTGTAATCTTCATGATCTCCATCAGCTGATCCAGGTCTGGTGGAAAATGGTCAAGGATTCAAATATACTGGGGATGAGACTTAGGGAAGTAATCACCACATCAAAAATACAATGACAAAAATTCTCCTAAATTTGTACATAAAAACCACAGCTTTTCTGCGAGGAAGGATACGGTCATTTCCTTTGAACAGTGGTTTCCCTAGCAGCATCTCTGCCATGATGCATCCGACTGACCAGATGTCCACTGACGGGAAACATTTAATCAAACACAAACATGTCTCTGTATTATCATCAGTTTAAATAGCAATTGTGCAATATCTCATTAATCAAGAATTTCTATTACCTTTATGAAAGCGATAAAATA
>NW_015538203.1:0-1977 GCF_001515605.1 Sinocyclocheilus anshuiensis
GTTCCCTCGAGGAACCAGGGTTACATACGTAACCTGAGACGTTATGCTTTGCTGTGAAACATTGATCAGCTAGACATTACTTTACTGATTAGATAAATTGATGTTCAATTAAAATTTTAGTTTGCTTTGCATGCTAGTGCATTTACAAATCTTTACATTTAACACATTTGCATCTAATAACAGTTTAAATAAAAGTTTCATAAAGCTGTTTATACATTTTAGGTCCTGTCAATGCATTTATATTGTATGTTTCAGCTTATATCAAAATGTACTTTTAAACATTTGACATCTACTTATTGTTCTTCTGTAAATTAACCATCCAAACACTAATTTTGCTGGTGATAATGTGGTGACTGCAGACAGTAGTTGTTAATTGTCAGACCTCTTTGTTTAGCAGTCAATGAACAGACCTCAGATTGGGGTAACCTGTGAACCGCAGAGTTAATGATGTCTTTTATTACCATTGTGCTCTTGAGAAAGGCACTTGTCCCTTATCCTTCAAGTTTCACAATGGCTAGGTGGACAAAACAGCAGAAATATTACTCAAGAATGGGCTTTACTTTTGAAATGAAATGGGCATGAGATGGGAATGAGAAATACAATATATTGATTGCCAGTTATTTTGATGTAAGAGTTTAAAAGAAGTCTGACAATTACCACTTATTTAATATGCAAGTTTTCAAAGCACTGTGAGGCAACAAAATGAGTACCAAGAGGCCAAACAGCAGGAGTCTGAATTGCAAGTGCACTGGTAATGAAAATGGAAAAGTGCATGTCATCATGAGGGCTGAAGTAAATGGCAGAGCTGATATCAGGAATGTGCTTGCATCCAAGACCAAACCAGTGAAAACTGATGCACTCAACCATAGCTGTCAGAATATAAATGTTTGGAAAGAACCAAAGAAAAAAACAAAACAAATCAACTGCATTTTGTCTTAAGAATAACTCAAATGCATGCATTGCATTTATTTAGCATATCTGGCATTTAGCATGCTGTGCTTTAGGGTGCTTTCATACTAGCACTTTTGGTGCGCACCCAGGTTCGATTGACGTCAGAGTTGAGAAGGGTCTGGCTGCAGCCTTGCACTTGCACTCTCAGACTTGCATTCTCAGACTTGCACTCTCAGACACTTGCGCTTCTGCTAGTGAAGTCACTTGCAATCTTTTTATTTTTTATTTTGTTCTATTTATTGATTACTTTTTGTTTGACTCTCTCAACATTTTACAACACTAGCCAGGTGGTGAAGACAAGAAAAAAGAAACTAACTTACAGTGTCACTTGCAATCGCCACTTGCACTCTCCGATACCTGCGACGTCACTTGCAATCGACACAAATCGTGCGTGTTGCCAATGGAGACAAGACGCTGTGGTGATTAAACGATTAAAACTAATTTTATACTATAGGCCTAACGTACAGGGTCCTGCAAGAAAAAGACAAGACCCGCAAGTCTGTGGCTACAGAACAGCAGAATATGAACGCAATGCACAAAGTCTTTCGTTAAGCGTTTTCCTCCTGTAGAAAAACATAAACACTTAATATGGCTTAATGTATTAAGATACATTAAGTGCAATTAAAAGATCAAATTCGATACATAGTTATTATTTAATGTACTACAAGGCAAGCAGATGGCCATGAACACAATGCGCAAACTTTCACTTGTCCTCCCATATAGCAAAAACGCTTAATGTGGCATAATAATGGATGATAAAGACAATTCAGTAGCCTATATGTCTTGTTGTTGACTCAAAGTATATACAGAACAGCAGAATTGAACGCGCATTATGAAATGCATTAAGTGATTTTAAAAGGATCAACTCCGTACAGGCAAGCAGACAAGCCCCGAACACAATGCATTAAATTGCATGTTAAAAATGTTCCTCCAATAGAAAATCATTATAAATAAAACATGTAATGTAGCTTAATGGACAAAGACAATGATATAAAAGAGCTGTAGACAGTTTATTCTATATGGAAA
>NW_015538203.1:3624-7904 GCF_001515605.1 Sinocyclocheilus anshuiensis
TGAGTCAAATGCTCTGCAAGTCAAATGTCTTGCTTTCCTTCTGCAGTCACCATCTGAACATCATCGAAGCATTATGGGTAATTCTGGAGCCCAGAGTGCAAAGTAGATTTCATCCTTCAGAGAACTGGAGGCTTTTATTCTTGAAGAATGGCGCAATATTCCACAACCACACACACACACTCACGCTTCCGGCCTTTTATGGCAGCACTCCTGGACTGAAGCTGTGCCAATTGCATACAGTGTTGTGTGTGTGTGGCCATATATATTCCATTCTTAAGGAGGACTGACAGGGTTTCATGTTGACTTTCCCCATTCAATATTTGCTGGCAGTTGCTGAAAAAGAGGAACTCCATCAAAGCTCATAACAAACAAAAGGACAACATATTCAGGACCGTTGTTGGAAATTAACGCATCCGTGTCCACAGGGACCTAAAATCCTATACAACTCAAGACCAAGATTCAATCTGAGAATGTAATGTGGGAAAGCGCACCATATGGAGAGTCCTCGTGTGGTTCCTGATTAGTTCCACATAATTGATCATTGGTTTCAGAGGGACTTATCACCACCCAGACACCCGTGTCATCTGTATTGAAGGCGAATGGTGTTTGTCATGCAAGCCAGTGCAGAGCTGAGATAAAGAAACGTCTGTCTTATGAATAGTGGATGCTTCGGCAGCACAAGGTTTATAGCTACATTGAATTTTCCGCAGCGACTCAGGCATTAAAATATGCCCTGTTGAGCTTGGTTAACCTAGATGTATGAGATTTGGAGCCTGTGTCAATTTTAAGTCTTTGCCAGGCTGGTGAAGCCCAATTTTCTGCTAAAGGCAAGGCTGCTTATACCACTGAGTCACTGACAGCTCACTGCAGGGTCAAAAGCTCACGTTTCCCCTTTAACAAGTGGATTTAAGTAGGAAACTTTTACAAATATAGAGTAAAACTTCCCGTTCCACTTTGCAAAACAGCTGTGCTCTAGTTCAGGTGGGCTGCAGCATGTAGGTGAGTCGAGTTTTAAATAGTATGAATATGTTAAAGGCATAATTCATCCTAAACATAATTTTTTTCACATTTACATTTCACATCGCCGTTGAGGGATTTTTGAAGTTGTTCATGCAGTATTTTTTCATGCAACGACAAACAACAACAATAAGCATTTAATATGACCCATTTGCTATATTCCAGGGGCCTGTACCATGATGGTAGTTGAACAAATTCAGAGTTACAGGATTAGTTTCGAGTTGACGAAACCAAACCACTCCAATCCGGCTTTGTTGGCACCATGATGCTGATCATCAACTTTCTTTGTCAACTCAGGCTTTGATACTGAGTTTGTAGATTGCGTGCACATAAATATGTGACATCAGTGGTGAACATAGATAAAGTGTGATTCACTTCTCGCGAGAGACCCAGCGAGATTCAAAACTCAAAAACTCTTTAAAAAAAATAAAGTTTTATACATAATAACTTACAGCTACAAAACGTAAATTATTTACAAATCTTATATCATTAAGATATTTGTATCAATGCATTTTTATAATTTTACCAATAAGCAATTTAAGCCCCGTTTCAACCGCAGGAAATTTCCCCAGGAACTAGGGACGTTGGGCCGGTACTCGGTGTGTTTCCACTGCAGAACCCAGGATCTAAATAAATTTCCGGGTAAGAATTTGCCCCTCAGAAAGTCCCTGCTCGTGAGGTAGTACTTTTCCAAAGGTCTGGAACTTTTGGGGGCAGGACTTGGGTGCTGAACATGCTTATTGGTTTACTAATTGGTATTGGCTTATTGGATTTGACGCAGCATTGTATTTTAACCACCATATATTCACATAATTTTTAAAAATATTACTGTTATTATGTCATGAAATGTAGTTTTAAAAGTATTTCAGGCAAGAATGTAGTTGTTTAAAACTCAAATCTGCGGTTTATTTATAAATACAGCACTTATTTGAAAATGTGGTTCGCTGATTTCGAGACGTGAGTTCCACGCGATCAGTGGGTGCTCAGTGCTCATGTTTCCTGATGAGAGCAGCCTCACCTCGGCTAGTCCTTCTGACATTTGCCGCTGGCTTTGATGTCTCTGTAGTGGTTAAACATAAGATATAATTAGTTTTGGGTAAATCTAACAGGCAATATTTGGTCTTTATTCTATTAATCTATTAATATGTTAAAATTAAATACTGTTTACTGCAATACTGCAATACTGTTTGATATAATATTTTGTTTCATTGTAATGTATGTACGTTCCCTGAACTACATTTCTGCGGCCATTAATATGTTTAAATGAAAACGAAAAGAGGCAGTGGTGTTTGATATCATATTTCGTCTTATTGTAAAATAAAGTGAGGGAACATTGCAGTAGCCAAGGCGAGCTGACTGACATTATCAAGTACGCTGCTGTTCCATTTGCAGAATTACTGCACATTACACTCCTGAGTCGAGCTCGCGAAGTCCGAACTACCGAGGATGCAAGTCCGAACTTTGTGTACTTGGTATTGAGAAATGCGCGCAGACCTACATCACCAGACTATTTGCCTAATCTTCTCGGTACTTTAGACCGCAATGGAAATGCAGACAGCAACAGGTCTGGGGGAAAAAGTTCCAGGGACAAATTGTTCCAGGTAATTTCGGTGGAAAAGCAGGTTTAGATTTTTTAGAGCCCTTAACCTACCTATTTTATAGTGAATATAAAAAGATATAAACCGTAATTGACCGAAATATGCAGGGAAATGGCCATTTTAGCATATATATCTGTATAGTCACTAATCCCACTCCTGCCTCTAAACCTAACCATAACTATTTCTAAAAAAAATATGTACAGTATAAAGAAAAAACATGACAGACAGATAAGTGCAATCATAATCATTTATTTATTACAAAAATGTCACAAGCAGTACCAAAATTAATCCAAATAACAATGCCTTGTAGCCACAGTCCTATCTGGCAGAAAACAATAGTTTTGTGTGAGGTACAGAGCAGAATTTAAGTTGTTAATTGCTGAAAATATTATCCAGATTATTATCCTGATCCACTCCGTGAAGGCACACATTTCTCATTCAAACACACTTCACCAGAAACACCACGTCGCAATCTGTGATGAAGCAGGCGAGAGCCAATGAGCATTCGATTTTCCTGCCGTAAAACCTGTCGTAAAGTTTTTTGAAGTGGCAACTTTTGAATTTGTAACAAGCACGTTAGCGCAGGTATTGCTGCTTATGGTCGCTGCTCAGGATGGAGATGGAGATCACTGAATAAAGGCTTGAGTTTGGGACTGTTACTCGCAGTCATATGAATTCTGAAGATGTGGATTACAGCGCACTAATAAAATTTATTTATTTTGTAATAAGGTTTTATTGGTGTTGTTGTATTTTATTTTATTATTCTATTGTCAGTCACAGCATGTTGGAGAAAACGCCTTTTGTTTCCCATGAAAAACAAAGTAAAATGGTTTAAAGTGTTAAAGTTTAATGTTACTTTTTTAACATTATGTATTCTTCAAAACGAGTTGGCAGCAGAAATCACACACACACACACACCATTTCATATTAAGTAAATTAGTAAACTTCATTTAATAATGCAATTGAAAACGTCTCGGTTATGTATGTAACCCTCATTCCCTGAAGGAAGTAATGGAGACGTAATGTCAGTGACTGACGAATTGGGATCTCGGGGACGAATTGAGAGCCCCAATCACCTTCGAGTGGTACAAAAAAAGCCAATGAATATTGGTGAGTGAGTTCCCTTTCAGTCGGTCACTCTCGACGTCACGTCAGATGACCGACGAATTGGGATCTCGCTTAGAGAGACCAATCTACTTCGAGTGTAAACTAAATGAGCCAATGCACATTGGCATGCGATTATTGCATCCAGCTGCCGCTGATCACAGCGTGAGTATAAGTAGGCAGCAGATGCAGCGCATATTCAGCTTTTCGCTTCGGAGCCGAGTGATCACATCGTTCTGCTCCTGACTACTCTACTGAGAGAAGAAGACTGAACGAGTTCAGCGCGCTCTTGGAGAGCTCTTCGTGTTGGCGGTACGGCGCTTCATGTGGTCAGACTTTGCGTTTCTCAGGGCAGGAGTGCCCCTAGAACAGGTCTTCAGGCATACCTTGGTTTACGCGGATGCCTCAACCACCGGATGGGGGGCCACGTACAACGGGCTTGCAGTGTCAGGGGTTTGGACGGGGCCCCAAACTGCACTGGCACGTCACTGCCTCAAGTTGCTGGCAGTGCACCTTGCCCTGAGCCATCTCAAAGGGCGCTTACGAGGCAAGCATGTACTA
>NW_015538203.1:9564-9962 GCF_001515605.1 Sinocyclocheilus anshuiensis
GAGTGCCCCTAGAGCAGGTCTCCAGGCATGCTGTGGTTTGCACGGATGCCTCAACCACCGGCTGGGGGGCCACGTACAATGGGCTTGCAGTGTCAGGGGTTTGGACGGGGCCCCAAACTGCACTGGCAAGTCAACTGCCTCAGAGTTGCTGGCAGTACACCTTGCCTTGAGCCGTCTCAAAGGGCGCTTATAAGGCAAGCTGCTGGTCCGAATGGACAACACGGAGACCGCTGCGTACATCAACCGACAAGGTGGTCTGAGCTCCCGTCGCATGTCGCAACTCGCCCGCCAGCTCCTCCTCTGGAGTCAGAAGCATCTGAGGGCGATCAGAGTCATGCTGTCCTTTTTGCAGCAAGGGTTGGAGCGAAGGCTGTCTCCCTCCACCCTCAAAGTTTATG
>NW_015538203.1:10007-12605 GCF_001515605.1 Sinocyclocheilus anshuiensis
CTCCGTTCCCTCCTTCAGGGAACGAGGGTTACCATACGTAACCGAGACGATTTGCATTGCGAACCACACCCTTTTACTATGAGTATATAAAGAAGTGTTGCAGCTCACTCATTCACGTTTTCGCTGAGGAGCCAAGAGAGTGTCAGCGGTGGTCACAGAAACTGTGGTGATGTGACGTAACATCTCTGTTCCCTCATTCAGGAAATGAGGGTTACATACATAACCAAGACTTTCCCTATCAGTCAGTCATGTTCTATGTTACGTCAGTGACTGACAAATTGGGATCCCTAAGAAAAATGCCACAGTTACTGTGCCTTCTCAGTGCACTGTGCAAGCTGTCCAGTCCCCCCCCCACATTTACTGGGGCACGTACAAGACAGACTTATACTGCATAATTTCAGCACTGCCGTTCCTTAAACCCTAACACAGTGACAACTAGATCCACTGGAGGAGCGTACCTATTCCAAGAGGAAAGGACATTGCGGATGGCACATCCCACCCATGGGGAGGTAACATGTGGAGATACACATATGGACTGACCACCGTGCAGAACTACATATGGAAGGTCTCTGCAGAATAACCTAACCAGGGAGGAGTCAATACATACAGATAACTTAATCTGCCAAGGGAAAGACACAGGCTTGTCAACAGGGAAGCCATACCATGGAAAAACACATATGTGGTCACCTGAGGGGGAACCACAACATGTGGGCACCTAGCCTAAAATGAAGGTTGACCAGCTGGGCATACACACAGGTAATAGGCCTGGTGTCAGACACCTCTACCGTATCTGACAACCAAAGGGTGCTGGAACAACTCCATCCAGGGTTTGCCAGATATGGAATACAAATGGGGAACAAGATAAGCACTCGTATCATATCCTAGTAGGGGAGTGACACTGCAAGCGAGACACAGAGCTGCTCTCCCTGAATACTAGTTATTCACAGCCAGCACTCGCGAAGAGACCTGCTCCACCCAAAGTCTGTAGAACCTCGTGAATATATTAGATGTCACCCAGCCCGCAGATCTACAAACCAACCACGGGGTGAACGTTCTGCGGCAGCCCGGTGTAATTGTCACCAGGAGTGTGCCATGCACATCTCGGGACCCGGCCGTGAAGCCAATGCCAATGTCTCAAAGCGGTCTCATATGAAGCAATCCGAGCGGCATGACACCAGCTGCAGATGCCATATGCCCCAGGAGCCTCTGAAATAGATTCAATGGAACTGCTGTCCTGTCCTTGAACGAACTCAAGCAGTTCAGCACTGACTGAGCCCACTCCTCCGTGAGAAGTGCTGTCATGTTGACCGAGTCTAACTCCATACCGAGAAAAGAGATCCTCTGGACGTGGGAGAGTTTGCTCTTTTCCCAGTTGACCCGAAGCCCCAGTTGGCTGAGGTGTCTGAGCACCAGGCTCCTGTGTTATCCCAACAACAGACCTCGCGAGTGGGCCAAAATGAGCCAGTCGTCGAGATAGTTGAGGATTCTCTCTGAGCGGAACAAGAGCGGCCTCCACGATCTTCGTAAAGACACGGGGTGACAGGTACAGCCCGAAGGGGAGGACCTTATACTGATATGCTCGCCCTTCAAACGCGGTCTATGTCGAGGGATGATAGAAACATGAAAGTACGCGTCCTTCAGGTTAACCACTGTAAACCAATCTTGGGGCCGAACGTACTCAAAGATGCATTTCTGCATTGAACATCTTGAATGGGAGGACCCAGCGAACTCATCCAGAAACTCAACAGTTTGCGACATGAGTGAGAGGGCTGTGGGGACTGACCCGGCGGGAGAGGTGTTTTAGGTGTCGTCAATACGTCAGTATTGTACGTTTAAATGTTGTAAATACGTCAGTATTGTACATTTTAGTGTCTATGGTCTATAGTGTCTACAGTATGTTTTGTAGAACCACATTTTACGTAAAATACATAC
The DNA here is from genome assembly GCF_001515605.1 of Sinocyclocheilus anshuiensis. Taxonomy (NCBI): domain Eukaryota; kingdom Metazoa; phylum Chordata; class Actinopteri; order Cypriniformes; family Cyprinidae; genus Sinocyclocheilus; species Sinocyclocheilus anshuiensis. The sequence goes on from NW_015538203.1 coordinate 11,940, forward strand.
ACATTCTCAGGAGATCACGTTGGATGGTGGGTAAATAAAGACAGAAATTAAATTTTGGGTGTACTGTCTTTAAGAGACTCAAACAGAATGTCAACTTGTCACGGTATCAGTAGTGTTAGTACTTAATGCATATTTAATACACAGATTATTGCAGTCTTGCCATTATTTTAGTTTAATTTCATGACCATTGCATTCACAATTAGAAATTTTGGAAACCAAAATCAAAATTTGCAAAGCTAATAAATATTTAAACAGTACTGAGAGCTGTTTAATTCAGACTATAAACTCAAATTAGAGACCTTTAACACTTGTGATTTTAATAAAAACTCCAAATGGCCAACTCTGTCTCCCAGTTTCACTCACGCACTGTTGTTACTGTTCATTTCTTTGATTGAGTAAATGGGGGGCCTTGTAGACTTGAATATAGGTGGCTTGTAAAAGCATCTTGAGTAATCTACAATGACAAAGTATTGATCATGACACAAATAAGTTGATGTCTGTTTGTCTCTGCAATGGAAGCAGTGTTGGCCATCGGACAAGCTGTCAACAGATTCCATCACTCAAGTGTCAGTTTGACAGTGTTCTGGCATAATGATCTAACACAGATCAGATGGCTTTAATGAATATGAAATGTAGGAACACACTACTCTATAAAAAAAAAAACAT
>NW_015538203.1:13758-28611 GCF_001515605.1 Sinocyclocheilus anshuiensis
ATATTATATTATATTATATTATATTATATTATATTATATGTGCAAATATGCATCACAAATAAGCAGCCAATTTCCTAAGTAAACATTAAGTGTCTCATTGATTTCAAATAATTAAGTGCTTTTTCTGTTTATAACTTCAGCAATTAAACCATGAGTAATGTAATTTGTAATGCGTAACACTGTTTTTTGTTTTAATCCACCGGCATATGACTTTGTTGCATAATAGACCGTTATATGTGCTGCTCTCAAATCCAAGTGGACAAAAGCATCAGCTCAAGTGCAATCCATCCATACAAAGATGTTGATAGCTTCAGGAAGAAGGATGACATGTAGACCGTCGGGAACTGGGTGGGGTGGGGGTGGGTGTAGGAGGGACAATTCAGCAACTTCTAGGATATTAAATTGGCCAGATTCCTAAATAAACAAAAGCACACATTAATTACAAGTAAAATCATAATGTGTTTGGAAGATAGGATGGATGTATTTTGAAAAGGTTTTCAACTTTTGCTCTTGTGACAGTGTTTGTTGCCGTGACGCTTTATCAGCATTGAAAATAGATTCGGTGCATTCTCTGACGCAACATAAACTAGTGTGTGGGTGTCCTAAATATCAAACACTGTGTAAACATATGTTATTGCGGAACTGCTGGCTGGGACAGCAGGAAATTCAGCTTTATCAGAGAGCTTTTGCCATGGGATGAGTCATCGTCTTAATGGGATGATTTCAGGGATAGCTGCTGATGTCTCTTTTGTGCATGAAACACTGAGTGCATTCATGGGTTTTTCTTTGGTTTACTATATGTGTGTATGCAGAATCTAAAAAAAATTAAATAAAAATGCTTCTATTAATTTTGCATCACCGCAACGAACAGTTCAGCTCACTTCGACATGTTCAACTTACACAATATGCATTGAGTTCATACATTTATAAACTGAAGTAGATATTAATATTTAATGCTTTTAACAAAGCATCCGGTTGACTGTTGTTCTGGTAAATGGCTCTCAGAAAATCTCAGAGCATTAGATGGCATGATGTGCAATTTGCTCAGATAGTACAGCCTTCATATATAATGCATCAGTAATGCAGCATGCATGCGGTAGCCTATATACATGTGTATTGTGTTGATTTAAAGTCAACATGGAATGAAAAACGAATCTATTTACTTGATTAATGCATGTTTCTGGTCTTATTGTGCATGATTCATCAGTGTATGTCATTCAAAATGAAGATTTATTTTTTTTGTATTATTATTATTACTATACAAACAAATATTTCTCTCCAATACACGCTGGTCACAATTATTGGCACCCATCCTTTTGTCAACATAGCTTTGAGTCTCTCTTATAATGCCTGATGAGTTTGGAGAACACCTGAAAAAAGGTCATACTTTTTCTATAGGAAATCTCTCGATATCCTTCAAATTCTGAGGTCCATGTCGGTGCTTCTCCTCTTCAGTTCACCCCACTCATTTTCTATAGGGTTCAGGTCAGGGAACTGGGATGGCCATGGCAGAAGCTTAATTTTGTGCTTAGTGATAGACCCATTTTTGTGCTGATGTTGATGTTTGTTTTGGATCATTGTCCCTATGGAAGTGCCAGCCAAAGGCCCAATATAAGGTTTCTAGCAGGGACATTCAGGTTTTTAAGTGTTGGTATTTGCTAGAATCCATGATGCTATCTATATGAACAAGATGTCCAGGACCAAAAAAATAAGCCCACAACATTTAAACATACAGCAGTATATTAAATTGTACACTAGTGGACCTTTTTATCACTATGTGCACCAATCCGATCTTGAGTGTTTGCAGCTAAAACGTTTTTATTTAATTTCATCTGACCAAATAACCTGGTCCCATTAAAAGTTCCAGTAGTGTTTTGTTTGAGTAGTTTGTTTTGTGATGAGATTTTATTTTTAATATTATATTTTTATATATTTTTAAACCATCCCAAACAACTTGTGGTGATGTAGGTGCTGTTTGATATGTATTTATTTATTTATTTTGTAGGCTTTCTGACCTTGAGACTCGACTAATTTCTGCAATTCTCCAGTTGTGATCCTTGGAGAGTCTTTGGCCACTCAAACTATCCTCCTCACCGTGCATTAGGACAACACGTCCTCTTACAGACAGTACAATTTCATATCGATTGGAAATTCTTAATGATTGCCCTTATAGTGGAAATGGGAATTTTCAAAGTTTTAGCTATTTTCTTACAGCCACTTTGCTTTTAGTGAAGCTCAACAGTCTTTTGCAGCACATCAGTACTATGTTATTGGGTTTTACATTTTGTGATGGATGATTAAGGGACTTTGTCCTTTGTGTTACCTCACAAAGTCATGGCTGGACAATATTTTAATTGTTTTACTAGTTGAATGGTTAGATTTCTGTGATTTTTTTTTTTGATTTTTTTTATTTTTGATTAAATGTCGAAAGGATAAACAATACAGATGTATTTTTTCAGAAGATTTTATTTTCCAAAACTTTCCAGAAGATATAAACTTACTGCTAAAAAGATGCTTGCCTTTGAAGTTGAGTTTGTTAGATGTAGAATAAGTGAATACATTAATGAAAAATCTGTTCATCTCATTTAAGTAGCATCTTGCAGACTTTTAACTATTGTTCTTTGAAAAGTGTATTTATTTTTCCATTTCTCAATATCTGTCTAAATGCACTATTTGCTCATTTATTTAGTCATTTCAAGCCTTGAACTGATTCTAAATTGAATTAAAATTGGTTTTGACGGATTTGGGTGAATAGTTAATTTTATATTGATGTTTTTGTAAATGCTTTACAAAAAATGATTTAATACTTAAATTTTTTTCTCAATGCTTAAAAAAAAAGGATTAAATTCAACGCATTATCTATTGTTTGCTTAGCTGCATCTGGTCATCGCAGTACTGAGTTAAAATTTCATCTATGCTGTGTAATTTAATGGCCATAATTATTTATTACCTTCTAGAAATTCTGGTCTGAAAGTATACTGTGATGCTTGTGTGGCAATTTATTCTTGTTAGTGATCTAAGAATATCACCCTTGAATCATTTCTGGAAAGTTCAACACTTGTGTCACCACATGCTCTATGGAACTTCTCACAAAACCCACAAAGAATCTGCTCTTGGGTCCCATATGACTCTTACATATTATCTTATACGGACGTGCATTTGAATTAATTAAACTAGTGTCTGATTGCAACATAAATATCTAAATGCATTAAGTCACTTACACTCTTACAAGAATGCATCTCCCATCAGCTGAGCTTATTTTGGATATTAGTAAAAGTCTACAAACCATTTCTCTGACATGCCCCATGAGCTTTGCCAGCCCTGAAAGAGTACAAATGCTTCCCCGAACTCCCCCAAGCTGTTAAACTGTATTCCACACACCAGGTCTGAAAATGTTTTGTCAAGTGTGAACAGCAAGTTATGCCTCGCAGTTACAGTACCACGCTTTTCCATGCCAGACTTTTCATTTTCATCTGCAAGAATGCATCTCCCATCAGCTGAGCTTATTTTGGATATTAGTAAAAGGCTCTTGCCATGTGCAGTTTATTTTTATGTTTTCATTGCATTAGATGGACAAATCCAATGTATTTCATTGAGATAACCAATAGTAATAAAGTTACATAAACTACCATCTATGATTATTATAGTTCTTTTTTTTCATTTTTTGTGCATTTCTAACAGCCAAACTGTAAGCTTTCTCAGTGATTCTTTCTGCAGGTTGCACAGTCTTTTTTTTTTTTTGAGTGAGTCGTTGAATCTTTTTGAACAGATTTGTTACAAAACATTAATTCATCATTCGAAACAGCACTATGTGCTTGGGGTCGCATGGTTGATTGTCCTTTGGCTCCATTTGGATTTATTTATTTATTTATTTTTATCCTGAATGAACCTAACATGTCCCACATTTTGCACCACATGATATTATAATTTTTTTTTTCCATTTTCCTATTATTATAATTTTTTTTTTTACACAAAAAATTTTGACTGCATTTATTAAGCTTAACCATTCATCAAGTTATTATAATAAATAAATAAATACATAAATAAACAATACGCACAAAAAAAGTGCCAGTACGCTAAAGACTAAACTATTGAAGTGCTGGTACTGCGTACCGTTGCATACCGGCCCACTTCAAGCACTGGTTCTGTCAGTACCTATATACATACCAATCGCTGCAGTTTCCAGTTTAAATAAACACTAGAGGCAGTAAAACTCCAACAACTTGTATTCCTTTTCACACAAAGTATGATTTACAGATCCACAGTTTCGATTAATAAAGCCTAATTTTCGCACAATAACTTGAGGAATAGTATGTTATATATTCAAAATAATTTTAACATGCTGCGAGATTTCAAAACTGATACTTTTGAACGTTAGCATCACATATCCAGCTTCATATGTATGGGTTTTCATATTCGGTACCTCACACAGTATGAAATTGCACTTTAAGTGGTGAAGAGCTCCAGTATGAATCCCGTGAAACTAAGCTTCGACAAAACAGTTGAAAGCTGCATATGAGGAAGTTCACATTGTTGCATCAACAAATGCATTTTTACATAAGTTTATCATAAGTTATAAGTTTTGCATTTGTTAACACTATCGGGTAGGTTAGGGTTGGGTTTGGTATAGGGGATATTTCCAACACGATAGATCATTAACTTTTAGCGACACTCCCTGGATATTTGAATTATGAACCACCACAATACGTCCCTGAAGCAACGTAAAAAAAATAAACAGCAATACATGCCTATATCAACGTAAAAAAACAACAAAAAAAAACGTGCCAGGGTCACGTATTGAACCAGTGTTATAGTGACACTCACTGGACATTTCACTTTGAAACTGCCGCGAAACGTGTAGTAAGGTAGCCTACGTAATAACGGTGTTGCAGAAATGTATTTAGAGGCATGTATTTCGAATGAGCTATGTTGTGTTTATTTGATATTTATTTCTAGAATGACACAAATCAAGGTTTTAAACTGCATTTTGTGTAAACCTCACACTATTCATAATTTGACAAACTCTTAGTCAGATGCATTTACATTATGACTGTGCCTCAGATGTATTTGCCATCAACTGCATCAACTGCATTTTTGTTTACAAAAGTGTGACCCAACTGGCCCAGATAATTAGCCCCTTAGGTCAGCATCAAGTCAATGTATCATTGGCTTTCCATGAGAAGAGGTCCTATCAGGTCATCATCAGGTTACATCATTGGCTCTCCATGGGGTGTTATTGTATTGTTTGTAGCACACTTGTTACCAGGTATAAAGAGCTAGTATCACAGACAGTACCTTGGGTTAAGATTGTTTGAAAGATGGCATGCTAACATCACTTCTGGAGAACTGCTACACTGCTGCATTCAATATTTTCTTCTCCCCACAGAGTATGGTCAAGCTTACTTATGCTATGTTTTAGAGAATTCTAGTACATTGGCGAGCCATCCAAACCACTTCTCAACCAGATACAGCAAAATCAAAAGAAAAGAACAAAAGAAAGAAACAAATTGTCTCTACTTATCTGTTTTGCCACCATCTGAAGTTAATCCAAATGCAATTGGTCCATTATTTTGTAAGATGCTGCAATTTGATTTATTTATCATATATTGAGAGGCAAAGTGTCATTTTCCTGACTCTGCAACTATTAAAGAAGAAAGAAAATCATGAGGATTTGGAACAGCGTGAGGGGGAGTAAATGATGACAGAATGTTCATTTTAGCTGAACCATTCTTTTACCTCCAAACTGTATTTTTCTCTGCATTTACTATACTTCTTATTCTGCTCATAAACATCAACATTATTCAGTTGTGTATGTCAGCATGGGAGTCAGCATCTTCTCTGGATTCGAATTGTCCCATGCAATAAAAGTACTAGTTAGTACAACAGCACACACATAGCCTGGTACCAAGTGTCATGGAGCAGCTAACTTTTACCAATTTTTTTAAGTTGATTTGCAGCTATATCTATCCATACTACAAACCTATTTTCCTCATTTATACACTTTCTGAATTTATTATATACAATTACAGACAAGCAACCCAAAGCATTTAAAAAAGAAGTCTGTCGGCGAAAAGTAGATAACTTTTATTTATTTATTTATTTAATTAATTAATTAATTTTACTTCAGGGTTACTTCATGCAAGCCTTCCAGTTAACCAAATCAGTGTAAAAAGAGAATTACTGGCAGTAAAAATCACTACAAATGTTTCCTCTGTCAAGCTACCCTTGGGGCAGACACATTAAATCAAGAGCTCATTCATTAGTAATTCATTATAAATACTAATATTTTATACACAAAAGCTATAATTTAAAAGCTTTCTATTTTGAAAGGAATATTATATTATCTTATATTATATTCTATTATATTCCATTAATAATCAAAATAAATAACAGCAATTTTGTGTTACTATAGAATTCTGTTTCTGTGCAGCTCATCAAATCAGATTTTAGAAAAATAACGATGCGTTTTATTATGTACCTTATTGGTTAAGCTTTAAAAAATGGCACTGCAGTACAGTAGATGCCCAAAATAAACTCTTTTTCTCCACTCCATCACAGGCATAAAGCCAGGCTCCATTTGTATTGTAAGTCACATAATGAATGAGGCGCCTGCATTTTGAAATCTAATTTAATTTGCAGATTGCCTCTCTAATGGTGGTTTTGAATGGTTCCACTTCTCAGAGCGAGCTCTTAGTCCCTGTCATAGGAGTGATACCATAAAGCACAAAAGCTAAATTGAGAGTAAAGGTATATGTATATATGGGTACATATATAGACGAGTGGTAGGGATAAACCTTTATTATATGTTGTCAAGTAAATAACATGTCATTCGGGCCATTCTGTCTATCTGTCGCAGATACCAATAGATTTGAACTCCACCGCAAACCTAAAATAATCCATAACCAATCAAAGGAGAATCCATTAAGAGGCACAGATTCCCAACTGTCTCTTAAAAATGTAACTGCGTCCAAAAACAGCAGTCTGTATGTGCGGGATGGCAGGGGTTGAGCCGGTGAACACCAGTCAAACAAGGTCATTTAGAGCCCAATGGCTTCTCCCAACACCAAGAGTAATCAATTGCCCTATGGACCTTTGTAAAATGCAGCAAAAAGGGAGCAATAACTCCACTGACACCAAAGAAACAGAAAATAATGTTATGCGTATTGGCTTTGCTCCACTCTGGTACATTTCATCAGGTAAAAGAGAAGGACTTGAAAAACTAAATCAATAGTTAATTATATCAGGCATAAACATAAATACAGTTGTGCTAGTGCCTTGGCTAGGATTGCTAAGTACTGGTCTTCATGGGTTTTAAGAGACCCATTTCATCTCATGAAGCCAGTGGTCTATTAAATGCACATTGTGTATTTCTATAAAAATAATGTTCTTAAGTACAAAAAAATTAAGTAAACTTAGAAATAAATAATCCAAATGTAGTTTAGCCAGAAGCAACTGACCAGTGAAGTGTTGCATGGGCAAGTTTGGATTGTAAGCCATTAGTGGAACAAATGGAAAACATTTATCAACCTACCCATGTTTATGATCAGTAAAAACATGCCCTAATGAGAAAGACAAGATTACAGTTAAAAACAGCATGAAGAGAAGCCATAAATACGAGCTTGAGATCTGTTCAGCTGTTCTTGTTTTATACAATTTTAGATTTGATGTACTTATTCACACTCTTGTCATTTTAGAAGCTGTTTTGTCACAAGTACTTTGAATATTTTCGATATTCCTATATCAGAATTTTGACAGCTTTGTGGGATGAACAGGCCTTCCTTTATTGTGAATGAATCAAAGAGTCAAGAATCAGTTCAGTCTGACTTGTGAATTAATCATTCAGACTACTTTTAGAATAAATTATTCGTTGTAAAGATCAAATTCAACAGAATTATTTGTTCGTAAATCAGACATCAATACTTCTTTTGTTAAATATAGTCATATGGACCACTTTTATGGTGCTTTAATTTGCTTTCAGTTCACTACCACTCGAAGGTTTTTGAAATAAATGAATACTTTTATTTAGCAAGGATGCATTCAGTTGATCAAAAGTGACAGTCGTGCTTATTAAAATTAAATAAAACTAAAAGTAAAGCCATAAAAAAACTTTTTGTTACTTGAAATAAATGCTAATTGAAACAAAATATAAACTAGTTTTTTTTTTTTCAGGTATTTGCCAATGTAACATTTCTAATTTTAATTTTGTTTAAAATTATGTATTAAAATAACTAAATCTAATGGGCTTTTCACACTTTAAATAGTTAACCCTGGGTCATTCTAAACCCCTGGTAAACGGAATCCTGACTTATCTTGCTTCAAGTTTCAAACAGCTTATATTTTACCCTAGGTTAAAAAGTTAATGCTAGGTATTCGTAAGCTGCCGTTGCACATGTTAAAACTCCGTCCTTATTTGCAGTTAGTTAAAGTCCTTATTTGCATATTTGTGGTTTCAGTGAGTGTCACTGATTGGATGAACTCAGCACACGATGTGTTAACATAACAGCTCTAGCATTGAACATTCACATATATTGCCAACTGTACAATCAAGTTCTCCAGAATGAATGTTTCAGACTTTCGCACTTCAATTCACATGTTTTACCTGGGGTTAAAAGCTGTGTTTAGAACAACGATAACCCGGGGTTAAGCACCATGTGAAAAGCCCTTAAAAGTGAAAAAAAAAACAAACTGATATCTGAAAAAGAACTGAAAATAAAAACTGATTTAAAATATCCAGAAAAACTATAATAGTATCTCAATTACCCTAAAATAACACTAGTCACAGTAATTTAAAATAACAAGTCATTTATAACACAATAATTTATAACAAGCAATGTATAATGTTGCAGAATATTTATGTTTCAAGTAAATGCTGTTCTTTTGAACATTGTATTTATCAAACAATCCTGGAAAAAAAAAAAAAAAATCCACAAAGATATGAACAGCTCAAACAACAATGGTAATAATAAGAAAAGTTTATTGAGCAGCAAATCATCATATTAGAATGATTTCTGAAGGATCATGTGACACTAAAGACTAGAGTAATGATGCTGAAAATTCAGGTTTGCATCACAGAACTAAATTACATTTTAAAACATATTCAAATACAAAACTGTTATTGTAAATTGCAATAATATTTCACAATGTTACTGCATTTTTTATCAAATAAATGCAGCCTTGGTGAGTATAAGAGATAACTCTTTCAAAAACTTTTCAACATTAAATGTCCAGAGTATTCTTCAAAAACTCTAAAATGTATTGAAAAAGTATTAAGAGCATTGTTACTGTAGCATGGGGTGCATCACATCCTCAAACAAGACTTCACAAAACATGTGACTTCTCCCAGCGAGTGCATTCCACCAGCATCTTTGCAGAGCACATTCCCAACAAATCAAAGTTCAGAGGCTTCAGCTGATCACTGTGATTCAGCATCTGACACCCACAGAGCCAAATCCGGTGAGAAGCTGTAAGATCAACTCATCAAGCACCTGCCTGCATGTCTCATCACCCATTCCCTGTGTTCCCCTTGCTTGTTTTACTGTACTGCCATTTAATGTGCAGCAGAAGAATGGCAGATTTATCATGCATGAGTCTGTGATACTGCATTGACTTTCTGATGAAGAGAACTCTTTCATCTAATTCTTAAGTGTGACGTTCACTGTTGACAAACAAGCTGTTGACATCGACCTTCATGAATTTAAGTGGGTCACATATCAGCGCATTGACTTTTATCCACCTAGTTTTTGTGTTGCCAGTTCACATTTCTAGCCTAGAACTGATTTTAGATGATTTAAACAGAAAGAGACCGAAGTTGGCTGACCATAGTTTGCTCTTTTAAGTGACTTTTAAGAGTGTGTAAATCTGAAATATACAGGTGAATCGAAAACAAAAACATGTCCGGGTCATATTTCACACTTATTGCCCACATATAGACATTTCTGTTACGGGACAAACAAGACGTGAGACGTGCGGATCCATTTGCAAGCTTTATTTAGAAGACGTGGTCAGAAACGGGCATGGGTCAGACTATGGCAAACTGGTATGTAGAAGACAAGGCAAGAGCAGTCCGGTAAACAAGCGAGGGTCAGTCGACGACGAACGTAATCCAACAGGGCGAGACTAGAGAGATAATCCAGGTACAAGGCAAAGGTCCAGGCAGGGGCAAACAGTATCCGAACAGGGCAAGATGAGAGAAGTAATCCAAAGTACACAGGCAATGATCAGAATACGAGGAAACAGACAAGGCAAGACTAAGATAAGGCTAGACAACTAAAGCAGGCTCCGTAAGGTAGCTATCAGCTATAGCAGTGATACACGCTAAACAATACTCGGCGATCTGAGCAGGAACTGAGTGGGTGTTATGTAGTGTGTGTGATTGGTTTAATTTTGACCTATACAATGTATTTTTGGCTATTGCTACAAATATACACCAGCCACTTAAGACTGGTTTTGTGTTCCAGGGTCTCACACACACACACACACACACACACACACACATACACACACACATATATATACAGCAAAAGGAACTTGTCATTTCAAGAAATATTTTTGTGAAATATGTATCAGATGGTCAGTCTGTGTGAGTCTGTGAGATCATTTTTCACCTCACCCATCATTTCTCAGCAAAATGCATTCAATAACAGCTGTGCTGAACACTAAAGCAACATCTCTGTCCGACCTTCAGATTTCAGACTACATTTTTTACTCTTTTAAGTCACACCCTACACACTTTGTCGACCATTCCTGCTTTAATGACAGAGTTTGGGTCAATCAAAGCAGTGATATCACTACTGTTCATGCAGTGTCCATAAACATGAGATGCTGTAGTGGGATTGGTTTGTCAAGAGATGGTGTTCTCACTTCGATCGCACCTCCTTAATTTACACCCACTGCTTTTACAACCATCTGCCTCCTGAACCTGAGTTCACAACTCCCGTCAGCTCCTGAGCCATGTTACGAATGAAGACCTCCTACTGTTTCTCTCTCACCAGCAAAGGATAAGAAAGGTGACTTTATGGACAAGAATATCTTAGCTTTTAGTAACATTACTTGAAGCTGGTATATACCATTTACTGCATTAAATAGCAGGTAAATAGGATAAGCCAATAATAATAATAATAGGTACTTTAACTTATATGATGTTTTATTTTCATGTTATTTACAGTTTCTTATGGTATTTGATTTTTCTTTTTAAATATGTTACTTATTTTATTAATTTTGGTCTTGTTTTTAATTTGTATTATTTTCAATTAAGAATAATACAGTTACTGTAGATAATTGTATATTATTTTATATATTTCTAAATTATTATAGCATTAATCATCAAATTAATAAAGTCAATGCAACAAATAAAGTATGATATATACATGTTTTTCCAACTTGGAATAAATTATGATTTGGGGCATGTTACACATATAATATATTGCACAAAGAAACAGAATATTGTATAGTTTTTAAATATTTTTACAACCATTAATTTGAGCAAAAATGGGTTTGTTTACTGGTGAACTTATATGTTTGTTTTCAGTGCAGTATATTTGATATATTGCTGTTTAGCCAGCAAGATATTGAAGATGTAGCCATGAAGATATTGAACTCATCCAGAACTCTGTGCAAAGCAGAGCTTGAAGAAGTCCACAAAACTGACTATATTATATGAAAGGGACATATAAATGTCTCTGATTTACAATGCAATATCCAGCATGAAATTGCCCTTGCTTTCTCTGTCTGTGACTATGAATTATTTTCAAATCACTGCTCTTTTCAAGTAATTCCACAGACTGAATGCAATTATAGTATCCCCCACACATTCAGTTTAAATATAACGTGCATATGTTTAGAAAAAAAAAATTGATATGTTAAAGCAGCATTTTGTGCAGCTTATGTAACTCACTGACATATTAATAGTGAGAAAGCTTCCTAAATAATAGTGCTGACAGAACGTATTACACATATTCCAGATCTGAGAGGAAAATGTCAATGTACAATTGTTCTCTGGCTATTTCTCATGCTGCCTGTAATGTTTACCAGTGAATCATGGAGCATTGTGGCCCACCTCCACCTCCTCTGAAGAAGGATTTACACTTCAAACAATGTGCCTCTCTGCAGGTAGCGTGACGAGGAGTATTAATTTTATCAAACTCTGAGCAAATGCATGCTAAAAGGTGAAAATCTCTACACTCCCCCGGACACAGAGATAATTACCTGAATATGTTTTCTCACAGGAGGATAAAATAGGCCCATGACTCATTTATTTTCACTTGCATGTGTGCGTGTCCATTGGTTATGGTGTTGGATTGGTGGGAAATGGTGCCAGACTGTCACATGGATCCTTGTAAGGATTGTGCAGTTTGTACAAACATGTGCAATGACACGTTCATGACACATGCAGAAATGTCTGAGCTGATCTCATAAAGGAATAGTTAACCAAAAAAATGGGAATTTGCTGAAAATGTACTCACCATCAGGTCATCCAAGATGTAGATGAGTTTGGGAACAGATTTTGAGAAATGTAGCATTTCATCGCTTGCTCACCAGTGGATCCTCTGCAGTGAATGGGTGCCGTCAAGAGTCCAAACAGCTGATAAAACATCTCAGTCATCCAGAAGTAATCCACTCCATCAATTAATGTCTCGTGAAGCGAAAAGTTGCATGTTTGTAAGAAACAAATTCATCATTCAGGCATTTCAACCTCAAACTATCGCTTCTGGCTAAAAGTCCATGATACAGAATAACGCTTCCTCCAGTGAAAAAGTCCATCCCCTGTTGTTCTCTCATAGCAAAAAACAAATGAAATATATGTTTAGAACAGTTTTGCACTGGTTTTGCTTTTAAACAGTGTTTGATCTGTGCATATTTCTCTCCTGATTCAGACAAAATTACTTTTTTTTTTCACTGGGGAAAGCAATAGTATGGCAAGAAGACATATTTTAGCTGTGAGCGACGGTTTAAAGTTTAAGGGGTCATAAACTGCCTTTTTATTATTATTTTGTACTGTTCTCTGAAGTCCACTTATAATGTTACCAAGATTTTTAATAAAAAATAAAAAAAAAACATCATAACTTAGAAGTAATAGGCTATTTTCTGTCCTGTTTTGACCCCCCTCATTGACTTCAACGCCCACTGCTATGATTGGCTAACCGATGTGTATGTTTGACAGCCTTCATAGATGGACACTGCTGTGATTTAGATTAAAAACGCATAAATACTCAGTAGATATCAAACGATCTGTATATATATATATATATATACACACACACACACACACACACACATTTTAGAACAATAGTAAAGTCATCCAAACTTTTGACTGCATTTAATAGAGACGTACCACCATGCATGTACATAACCTCAGGGTGATGGTAATGCAAATTCATTAAATAGCACCTGCAATGTAATTCATTAGTCATTTCAGGAAGTGTGTGCACAAATTAATAACAGCAAAAGGCAGATATTAATCTGATTTTCATACCTGCTGTCATTGAGGCAAAACAGAGACAATGCTGCTGGATTGCTGGCTGCATTAATGTGATATGAAATCATTTCCAAGAGCTTTTAAGGAGCTTGTACAAGGAGTTGTTGTACATAACATCTACATTTATGCATTTGGCTTGCTTTAAGTGCCTTTCATAAATGTAATTATCTATAATAAATAATAATAAAAAAGCTTTCAGAAATATCATCTTATTTCATTTTTTTGAAGCATTGCTTTTTAAATGGTTCTTTTCTTTCTCAGCTTCTGCTTCTCTCTGTAGCAATGATAGTTTGCAGTTTAAAATATGCAAGCTATGTTAATATAAATCACATATATTGGGTAAAATATGTATGTAATATAATTCATATAACATTTGGTATGATTGCCCCTTAAGAATAATTTATAACAATTTTAAATATGCTTAGAAATGCATATAGATCCCTGTGTTTAATATAAAGGGATTTAAGGTATTTTATCAAGTTCTCAACTAGAAGTTGTCAGCCATAAAGTGTCACATGACCAACCATCATCATCAAACTTTTTGTAATGTTGTTACTATTTGAGAGTGATGAAACTTCTAATGAAAATGGCTTACTGTGTTAATGATGCCAATTACTCCATGCAAAAGCTTCCAAGACACATAAACACTGTGCGACTAATATGAAAGCAGCAACTACATTTATATTTTGAGTAGTCTGTAGCCGTTCAGAATATGTCTAATGAGGCAAATTCCTAATGCATAAATTTTCCTCCAGGCTGACAATCCGCCAGCATCACACACTGCGACGAACATATAGGCCTGACAAGAGCTCACAAATATATTTTCATAATGAATACTAATCATTTTTGATTCAGCATGAGAAGCAGTTATTAAAGATGTTCAAAGTCATAAAGCAGACAGACGTTAAGTGCTATACAGTGAACGGCGATGGCAAATATTTAGGATCTCCTAATCACACTTAGCAGATAATTTATGCTTATTGTTATTGTTTATCTCTTCAGTGTTTTAGATGGAAATTATTATGCTTTTTGTACTGCAATTAACATTTCAATACTCATTAAAAAAAACACTTTAACCAAAAAAAAAAAAACATTCATTAAAATGACTGTTGCTGACAATCCCCCATTGTGCTATTTTTATTAATTTTCAGTTTTCAAACCAACAAATAAGTGCGTTTATCTTCCCATACTTTTATAAATATAGCACTTGCTGAATAGCTAATCAATCTTCCTTCATCTAGAGCTGTAAATGCCTATCCACTTGTATATGTACTGATTTTGTGTACATACTATACACCATAGGGCTGGATGATATGGCCAAAATTTATATCACGGTATATTTCTTAATTTCGGTCGATATGATATAAGTCCGATATCGA